>NC_033627.1:902251-1101561 GCF_001540865.1 Ananas comosus | reverse complement strand
TTTTTTTTTTCTAATTATCTATCTATTGTATCTATTGTATGGGACGAGTTACTTCCCTAATATACCAAAAAAGCAGCAGCAAATGAATGAGGTGTGGAATTACCTGCTGACGTGATGGACCGGGTCCAGGTGACAAATGTTTCTTATGAATGACCCATAGACCGTGATAGAAAAGGGACTCGGCCCATATGCAAGAGAGAAATTGTAGCATCTGATAAATGTTGGAGCAGAAACGGCAAGTAGCAGCGGAGAATGAATGAGGCCCCGGGTACAGCAACGAACTTAGAATGAAACAAAGAAACTAGGTTATCAATAACCTTGTATATATACAGAGATATATAGAGAGGGAGAGACAAAAAGAACGAGGTGAATATACAACATGGGTTTGATTGGGAGTGAGCAACTGGAGAACTTGGTGGAGACGATCAAGTCGACGGTGCGATCGCTGCAGAAGAAGGCGAAGAAGAAGAAGAACGCCAAGCCGTACGTGAAGATGGACAAGAGCGCCAGCGTGAAGGTCGAGATACGCAGCAGGAAGGCGCGACGATTGATTGATCAGACCCTCAAGGCTGCCGATCACCCCGGCAAGACCGCGCTCTCCTAATCATACCATTGTCGATTCTCTCGCTGTTTCATCCTTCTTTTTTTTTTTTTGTTTTGAGAGATAGCCGCTTCGTTTATTTCATTTAGAAATAAACTTAGTTGAAAATGTGAATCGACTAGGATTCTCTTGCTGTTTCGTCCATTTTCATGTAATAAAAATGTAAGAGTAATATATATAGATTAAAAGGAATTTATTAAGTTTTAGTTCTTAGCTTACTTCTCTCTTTCTTTTTAATCCCTTTTTGATCAAAACTACTTTACTGATTTCGATCGCGGTTAATTACTGTTTTAATTATTGTTTTAAATTTTCAAAATAGTAGGCATATCAAGGTAGATAATTAAGCTGTGAGATACCTGCGTTTTGTAACTTATTATTGTCCTTCGCTTTGTAAATAAATGAGGATTTTCTGTCTAAATACGAGAACGCATCATTTAAGATTACTAGGAAATTTAGAGTGCAAAGTAATAATAGATGTTAATTATAATTATTTTTATCAGTTGCGAAACAGTAGTTTCAATTACAAGGTTTTCATATTTAAGCGCAAAGCAGAAGCAACATCAAATATATAACAAACAAAAAAGATAACAGTAATTCCGAAATTCGAGCAAAATATCTGCATTTAAGAGAGGAATGTATAGGTAAATGCTAACTAATTACTGACACAATTATTATTTCATGATTGCTTACTTTGGCTGTAATTGTCTTAATCCTTTACAAAATAGTAACTAAAATTTATAAATTATTTTTATTAATTAATATGATAAATGTTTCATTAAAAAGATGAAACGATTTAATTAGTTGTACAACATTGGCCCATTGACAAAATGGTTAGAACTTCTGTGGAAACAACATCTTGATTGTTGAACAAACACTTCCTGAGGTTGGTCCCCGCAATCCAATTCAACCATCCAGAAATTCAACTAATATATGTGCAATTTCAAAGAGTTGATTTGACCAATATTCAATTGACTCAAGCCACGAAAATTTGAAGCTAATTAGGAAACCAAATTTTCTATCATCAGTTTATAGACTCGAATTTCAAAGCAAAATGAACGACGATGATTGCTCAGATTTTTTATTTTTTTTATTTTTTTATTGTGCAAGACACTATTATTATGCGTAACACTAAAAAAAAAAGTTAATATCAGATGGGCCACAAATTACAATTGGTGGGCCAAGGCTAAGACTCGGGCCGGCACCATAAGATATCAATGTTTAATATGGCCCACCCGGAACATCCATGGGTTTTTTGATTTAAATTTTTTTTAAAAAATTTAAATTATCATTGAATAAATTTCAAATTTACTGAAGTTTATAATAAGTATGTTGAAATTTCCGTACTCTTGAATCTTGATACGGGTTAAAGTGTTACAAGCCCAAGTCAAATTAGGAAAACGGCCTAGCAACCTGACTGTTACCTTAAGCTCTCATCTCAACCGTCCAATAAAAGACCAAATCCTATTCGGAGGGCGACGATCATCCAAGCAGAATCCTAGTAGGATTCGTACGTGCATCGGCTTTTTATTCTCACGTCGCCATCGTTCTCCCCCCTCACCCCAAAAACCTCTTTCTTCGTCTCTCCCGATCTCTCCTCTTCCACAATGTCGACCATGAGCAAGAAGAAACCGAGCCCCTTACGTCGCGGCATCCACGCCATGTGCGGTGCAGTATGCCGCGTGCGCGACCTCTTCATGTGCGGTGCCGCGGGGTGCTCTCGGTTCGTGGACGTGCACGGGGCCGCGATCGGCGGGTACCCGGGTTGCGCATTGGCCCCCATTACATGCGACTTCACCGGCGCGTACAATTCCTCGTGGGCGCATGTGGACGGCGTTAGGGAGCTCCCCTCTGCCGCATTGTTGTCGTCGTCGCTGCTGACACAGAAGCCCCGCGTTTCGGCGCCTTCGACGGTCCGTGGCGCCGCGGTCGTAGGGAGGATCGACGAGGATGTAGAATGTGAGTTTGGGGATGAACTCCCGGTGGGATCCAACCTGCTGCTGCCGAGAGTAAGCCCGAGCATGCGGTACGTGACTGCAGGCTGCAGAAGCTAGGCCAAATCAGACACTTATCCAGTCTCCAGAAGCCGCATTGGGTGGCCAGCACTATTGTAGTACTACCCTACTCATTCGACCCAAACATGTCCTCAAAGTGTGGATATTACGTTGATAACGATAGTGATACTATTTTTTTGTGAGATTTTTTTAAAAAAATTGTTTTTTCTATATATATATATTTTGCCTATCAAGCAGGATAGAGAAAATTCAATAATTTTGGCCTCTTTCTGTTGTGTGCTCACTCCTAATATATATGTAAGATTTTCTTTTCATCTTTTTGTGTTGAGAGAAGTTAACAGATGATGTATGATTTATTTCAAAGTTTGTAATTAAATAGTAGCCCTGTGATCTTTAACTGAATTTTAAGGAAATAGATTTACTTCTTTTCACAAATTTTGGGCTTTTTCATTTTCTTACGGCTCCAATTAGGCATGTTAATGGGTTGGGCCTAGCTTAAAAATATAATGTCTCAACCCAAATTTCAATATTTCTTTCTTCAAAATGTATCTCACTATTTCCATCTGCTAAAATTTTTAAAACAACTAAACAGAATTTCTTTCAAAATCAAATGTTAGATGAAAATTCTGCCTTATCAAAATTCATTGAAAATATGACTGCTTTTGAAATAAACTGAGCGAAATTTAATTTTTGAAATTTCATATATCACTCCAAATGCGCTGTACAAATAGAGTATATTCCTGTTTTCTCAATATATATATATATATATATATATATATATATATATAGAGTCCGGCTACTATGCTATTAATAGCACGAAGCACTTGGTGCTACCAAGTTTTCCGCCGTTAGATCTACCATTTTGATCATTTTTACCCGTTAGATCATACTATTCAACCAACAACCCACTCAACCCTAGGGGGCCCACATCATCCTAACCATACATCTCTTAATCCAATGGCCAAAAACTTAGTAGCACCAAACAAGTATGTCTAGTAGATCTAACGAGAATGTCTAGTAGGCACGAGAACAAGCCTAAGTGGGCTTGATTTTGAACTGGTTTAAATTTGATCGGCCTATATATGAACCAACATGAAAAATTTAAATGATGTTATAAGCTCAGATTTTTTTTTTAACAAAAAAAATATTGTAGGCTCGAGCCAATTGCTCGAATTTTCTTAGGCCTCCGATAACGAGACCCCGACCCTTCGATCTTAACCCAGTCTGATTCGACTCGCAAAAATAGTTTATCGGGTTACGCGGGCCTCCGATAATGAGACACCGCGAATTGACTTTGCTCAATTCTATATATAAATTAATGAATTTTTTTTTAGAAAAAAATATAGGGCACTAAATTTTTTTTGTTTTTTTTGAGAGGTAGATAGTACGCTAGCTGCTTCATTTTTTTCATTTAGAATTCATTCTCTTCGGGCACTAAATTTTAGAATTCATTCTCTTAGAAGAACAAAAGTCTTCGTCCTCCTAAGACATAGTTTGGTATTCAGATTTATCTGATGCTATTAGATAAAATAGAATTAGCGTAAAAGTATATAGGAATATATTTCTGCTTTTTTCGATGGGACCGTAAAAAATATATCGTAATCGACTCATTGTGATATTGAAATGCAATATTATGTACAGAAACAAACATAATATTTTTTCATCGTACTTTCTGACCACACGTAACGCAATCTCTATCCAATTCCAAACGAAAGCCTAAGTCATTTTAGATGATGAAAAATTTGAGTTGATCATCGGAACCATTCAAATTGATCTAGAATATTTAATGTGTCTAGACACTAAATTTTATGAATTTTAAAATTTATTTACATAGTAATCAAAGGATCACAATGTCCACAATTTTTTATGGCCTATATGAGTCATTTATTTGTTTAAAAGCGTAGCAAACAATTTAAATTTTTGATTTTTTTTAATTATTTAGATAATATTTCATAACTCCGATCTTGAATTCAAAAAAGTCTAATATCAATTTTCACAAGGTTATTCGTTTTTAACCGTCTATTTTTTGATTATTCAATGAACTTGATAACGAATTTTAAAATATATGAAATTTAGTTTTTAAACATTAGAAATATTCTCGATCAACTTTAACAGTTTCGATCATAAATTTGAAATTTCTATCATCAAAAACCACTTAGACCTCGCTTGGTATTGAGGCCCATTCTACGCTATTAGATAAAATGGAGTGGAGATAAAAGTATATAAGAAAATGCTTCTGCGTATTTCAATAGGACCGCAGAAAATATATCGTAATCGACTCATCGCAATATGCAAAACGTAATGCAATATTCGTACTTTCTCATTATACATAATGCAATCTATCTGTAATCGTATACGAAACCTTAAAAAGACGTGCTTCATTCTCCTAAAAGGATTGTAACTAGTCTCCTAACTTTTATATCAAAATTTTAATAGGATTCCGTGGCCCGTGGGCAAGTTGAAAAGATTCCTCGAGCAACATTCATTTAAGTTTAAGTTGGAATAGAAGTCTACGAGTAGGAGTACCGCGTGGAAACGGCACTTAGAACTGAAAGGAACCAATTTCGCCGTATTATATGTTCGAGAGATTTGTTTGTTCAAATTCGTTTCCTCACCTCATTTGTGGACTAATTTGATCGTGAGTCCAAATTGAGGGTTTGAATAGGATTTTGTTGAATATAAATATTTAAAATATTATTTTCTAATTAGAACGATTGCTCTGCATTTTTTTAATAGATTTAATAAATTAAGAAAAACAAATAATACAACTCATACATTTAAGTGACTATAAATAATACACCTCACTTGTTTCGTAGATAAAATTTTTGTACTAGTTGTATTGATGAGGCCGGTAAGGATACTCCACTCGCAGATCGGATGAGATGTATATTTTATACTCTAAAAAGGAGTGTATGAAAAGCATCCACTTTAAAGAAAGAAGAGCATATTTTTTTAAATACACCAGTTGTTAGATAGCAAAGCACATCATTTTGAAATAAAGCTTCTGTAGTAGAATACTGTTTATTATCTTTTTATAGTATTGAAGAGTCAAAATTTATAACTAATTCTGAAAATAACGAATCTTTAAAAAATTCATATTAGATAATTTAGTGGTATATACTGTTGCGGTGGACTGGAACCAGGTAATAATTTATTCGAGTTCTAATTTTGGATGACTCTTATCTATATTTTAGTCATTATGATAAACCAAATTGCAATCCCTTTCAAATTTAAATTAAATTTAGTTTAAATAGATCGAGACATAAATAAGATCCAGCGAAGGTTATATAATTTAACAAGCATATCTTTAATTTTTCCAGCGTACCTATCTCTCTCTCTCTCTCAAAAAAAAAAAAGAAAAAAAAAAGAAAAAAAAAAGAGGCTGCGTACGCTGCGTACCATAACCATACAGCGCATTACAAGATTGACCGTTGAGTCCACCACAGCGTGATCCTCCCACAGATTTTTATTTTTATATATTTTTTTTTTGGCTTTGATTTTTTGTTCTTTTCTTTTCACTGCACGGGATCTCAAAATTGATCTATTTCTATCAATTAACCTGTTTTCAAATTTTAAACTCTTCACATTGTGAAAAATTTTAAAAACCTTTCTTTTTCGTGAAAATTAAAAGAATAATAATACTATATCCGAATCCGAGAGAGACAAATTTTAATTATGAAGATAATAATCCAAAATCCAATTAAAAAATTAAATTAATTTAACATGCATTAAATTAATAACTGTTTTGATTTTCTAAGAGATTCGGGTTTCAGGTGTGAATTTCTACAACTTTTCTATTTCCACTCTGTATT
Organism: Ananas comosus; assembly: GCF_001540865.1. Lineage (NCBI taxonomy): Eukaryota > Viridiplantae > Streptophyta > Magnoliopsida > Poales > Bromeliaceae > Ananas > Ananas comosus. Next base: position 1,095,136 of record NC_033627.1, on the reverse strand, counting down.
GAAATTTCAATTTCAATTCAATATCAAATTTTAATTTTTATAAAAACCGCACTTAATCGGAACCGTTGGTAGACCCCACCACTTTATTAATAAGATTAATTTCATATGGATCCATGTAAATATAGTGAATGATAAATATATTTCTGTAAAGTTCAATTTTTAATAATATTTTCAAATATGTTCCTACCGTTTAGGTTTCATTAGAAAATTTTAATTAACTATAGATTAAATATTTAATCATAATTAATTTTTGATATTTTTATTTCTCTTATATTAACTTTTGAAGCGGTATATTTGTGATGACAAAATTAAAAAAATAAATAATTATCTAACGGTAACAAATTAGAGGAATATATTTAAAAATATTAAAATTTTTTAAATAATAACATATAAAAATTAAACTTTTAAAAAATATATTTATAATTCTCTGTATATTTATAGAGTAGCGTATGAAATTAATCCTTATTAATATTATGTACTTCTCGTTTTATTCTTCCCCTTACTTTTATACTACGCCAAGGACCCGCGAATCCTCTAGGAGCTTTGCAAACTCCTGTTAAATTCTTATGATCTCGAATTCGGTATCGTTTGGTTCGGGGATAAAGAAAAAGTGGCTATTCCAGGAATAGGTATAAATTGAGGTATAAGCGAGGATTAAATCAATTTTGCGTTTGGATGAAAATTGGGTTATTCCTGGAATAAAAAAAATAGCGTTTGGTTAGGTAAGATGGAATAAGAAAGATAATGGGTTTTGTAAATAAAAAATAATTATATTATCCACTTATTATATTTGAATTTGAATTTTTAAATTTTTAAATTTATATTTCTAAATTTAAAATTTTAACTTTGAAATTTAAAATCTCAAATTTTAAATTCAAAATTTTAAATTTTAAATTTCAAACTTTAAATTTAAGATCATATTTAAATTTTAAAAAATATAAAATATCAAATTTTAAATTTCAAAAATTTAAAATATCAAATTTAAAATTTAAAATTTAAAATTTATAATTTAAATTTTAAACTTTAATTTTGAGATTATAAATTATAAATTTTAAAAATTTAAATTTTTAATTTTTAAAATTTTAAAATAAGAATAGTGGTGGGAACAATTAATAAAAATAATTTATTATAATAAATTTATAAATTTTTTAAAAATTCTACTTAAATTTAAATTTAATAAAAAGAATTTATTATAATATTTAAATATAATTTATTATAAATTTTATTATAATATTTAAATATAAATAATATGTATTAATATAGTACAANAATAAGGCCAGTTTAGAACGATAAGAGCCAATAAGGCCTTATCGTTCCTTAAACAATAAGGTGGTAAAACCACCTTATCACGATAAGGTTACGAATTAAAGTTTGAATTAATTTAAATATTTAACTTAATTTGATTTAATATATTTATATTATATAATATATAATATTATGTAATAAAAATAATATTTTAATAATTAACATGATATAATTATGAATATTTCAGCCAAATTTCACCCCGTTTGGCGGAATAGCGGGGATAACTTTCGTTATCCCCGCTTATCCCGCGATCCAAACGCTTATCCCGCGATCCAAACGGGCCGAAGAAACTGGGTTTTCACCCACACAAAAAATAGCCATAACCTTTTTTCAATTTTTTATTATTATTATTATTATTATTATTATATATAGAGAGAGAGAGTAATAATCATAGCAAATTACTCTGCGGATTTTTGTTCTCGTTGCGGTTGGTATGCGAGGAGAGGGCGCGGGAAGTGACAAAGGGACGCCGACTTTTGAACACCGAGGTGATAATAAACCAACCCACGTCGCCGACTTCAGTTCAAAGGAGTATTTTGGTCTCAAATCTTATAAGGAAACAAGGTTGTTATCTTCGATTTCAGCATAATCCTTCGATTTTTCTATCCAAAATTGGTTTTTTTATTGATCAGAGCACGGAGAATCGAAATACCCAGAAGTTGGATTCGTCAAATTTGGATTTTTTTTTTCTTTTTTTGGGTTAGTTTTGAGAATTTAAGATGCAAGGTAGGGTTTTGGCCATGGAGAATGGAACGGAACCGTCCCAAAGGACTCAATCTCGAGCTTTTCCTCTCGGAACCCTAAAAATTCTTATATCGCTCGTTGTTTTGAGCGTTGGGTTGCTAATCCTCAGCTTCTACATGACACGCTACTTCTATCTCCAACCTATCACGGTGTTGCGTAGTAGTTCCAGTTTCAATCCCTGGTTCGGCGAACAGAGCGATCTCAGCCGTTGGATTACGCCTCCTTCTACTTTGATGCATAATATGAGCGACGAGGAGCTGTTTTGGCGTGCTTCGTTTGTTCCAGAGATTAAGCAGTGTCCATATAAGAGGGTCCCAAAGGTTGCGTTTATGTTCTTAACAAGGGGCCCATTGCCACTTCATCCTCTGTGGGAGAAGTTCTTCGAAGGCCACAAAGGACGATACTCGATTTATGTTCATTCGTTGCCGGATTATCATCCCGATTTTCCGCCGAACTCAGTGTTCTACCGGAGACAAATCCCGAGTCAGGTACCTCTCTGTTCCTAATTACAGATTCGTTATCGTTTTATAGAAAGTAACAGAGCACTTAGGCTTATTTATTGCGTTGTTAATTTATCTTCTTCTTTTGTTTCTACAAACTTGCCTCCCATGATAGATAGTTTTCGATATCTCTACTTTCAACTTTTTGATTGTCTAAATTATATGAGAAAGTTGGAATTTTGAATTTATTCGGTCGTTAAGTGTGTGAATACGACCCAGTAATTAGGCTGTAAAATTTTTTAGATATGCCTTGGAAGCATACTAAATGAATACTTGGTCATTGATTAACAGAATTGATGCCAACATGGTTTACATTCATCCTCCAGTAACTGTTCCTTATCATCCCAGTCAATTCGAAAGTGTTTTGATGGCAAACAATTTGCCGTCCGCTAGCCCACGTAGTAACATAGAATTCGGGTTCAGAAACAAAAAATGATAGCGGTACCAAATGATGCTTAGGCTTTTTCTGTTGCATTTGCTATATTGCATTTGATCCTGTTGTAGCTTAGATTGAAGGATCGGCAAAATTCATCTCTTCCGTTGGATCGAAGAATTGCTTCTATTTGGATGAATTGCAGTACGTTCCTACTTTCATGAATTTCAACCGTAGATGAGAAATGCCTGAGCAATTTTAAGCTTAAAGAATATGATATAGACGGCAGATATTTCATACCTGAATTTAATTTGCATTTCAATCTGTAATTTTATCTTTCAGTTGGCGTGGGGTAACTGCTTGAGGATTCGGTTCTATTCCTTTTTTCTTTTTAAAATATGGTTTCTGATTCTCGCAGATAAGTTTTTACGCAGTTGTTACAGTTGGATATCTTAGCTAACTCGCTTCTCCTTTTCACCCTTCCAAATTATTCTGTAATCTGTACATACAATTGCCATTCTTGTTTTTTATGCCTTATACACCCAGTGTAGTACAAGTTCTTCGGGAAAAAGTTTTTAGTCAAAACAAATTTCGAGGGCATCTGCCAATTTTTCGATGGGACCAGTAATCATTAATGGACCCCCAAGGTAATTTGGATTATCAGTACTGTCGTGAAGGTGCTTAAACATATGTAGACCATCCAGTATTGTTTCAGTGTTCCTGATACACCTTAATTGATGCTTGCAGAAGATCTTGGCTAGTGATGTTTTTGATGTGGTCTAATAGTAATTAGTAAGAGTGTGCACTATTGGTTGTTTCTTCTGTCCTCTTTTCCTAATGCTAGATCATTCTGTAAATGCACACTTTGAATGTACTACAAGCAAGCAGTATGTTCAGTGGATATCCTACAGATCTTTTTCTGGTCTTACTAGAACTGCCACAGTGCATTGTTTTCTATGTTTAAAAGATTGATTCATGGGTACTACATAAAACGTATTCGTGATCATAAATACCTACGATGTGGTATTCTAAGTTCTACCATTGCATTCTAGCTTACTATTTACTTATAGATTGGAATTGACAGGTCGTCATGTGGGGGGATAGAAGCATCTGCGACGCAGAGAGGCGGCTTCTGGCCAATGCCTTGCTCGACCTATCAAATGAACGGTTCGTCCTTCTCTCTGAATCTTGCATCCCAATCTACGGCTTCAGCATTATTTATCAATACCTGGTGAAATCAAGATACAGCTTTGTCGGTTCTTTCGATGATCCTCGCCCTTTTGGAAGGGGAAGGTACAGACCCGACATGGCCCCCGAGGTCAATATAACTCAATGGCGAAAAGGGCCTCAGTGGTTCGAAGTGGACCGAAAGCTCGCGATTGACATTATCAAGGACACCAAATACTACGCAAAGTTCAAAGAATTCTGCAAGCCACCTTGCTATATGGATGAGCACTACATTCCTACCATGTTCACCGTTGAATCTCCGGACCTTATCGCGAATAGAAGTGTCACATGGGTAGATTGGTCGAGAGGCGGCTCCCACCCTGCTACTTTTGGAAAGGGTGACATCAATGAAGCTTTTCTGAAACGGATCACCGAAGATCAGAAGTGCTTACACAACAACCAGCCGTCTTCCATTTGTTTTCTCTTTGCGAGAAAGTTTTCTCCGAGCACGTTGGAGCCTTTGCTGCAATTTGCACCCAGTTTATTTGGGCTTGATCAATGATAATGACTTAGTGCCAAAAAGAGAGAGAGAGAAGAATTAACAGTGCGTTGAGTGATTGACTCAGCGAATTTTGGAGATCAGTAGAATATAAAGACAGCAAAGGGATGAAGAGGGGTAGGATTGAATTCAGCTAACAAAAGGTTTTCTTGTAGACATGGATTAGTGAGCATATATGTTGGATCCTGATACATAATTACTTGTCCAGAGAAATTTCTTGTGTATAGTTTTAGGAGTTTTTCTTAATTAGATCGAAAACTGCAATAAATGGATCCGTATATCCTATTTAAAGGCTTGGCAATTTATATATATATTTATATACACACGGTTATGAATACTATGTATTTAAGAGCATTTTTGTTTTGGGTGAAATCCACGGCGGAATTTTGTCGAGCACAGGTTAAGTCAGAGACACGAGGGAATGCATCCTGGAATGTTGATTTTGCTGAGGGCTATGTAGGGGTGTAAACGGGCTGCCCGGCCCGGCACGACTACTATAGCATCCGTGCTGGGCCGGATCGGTCCGACTCTTTGCCCGTATTGGCCACTTTTCTGAGGCCGTAAGGCCCGGCACGGTACGGCCCAAAACGGATTGGCGGGCCGAGGAAGAGGCCGCTGGCATTCCAGCGCTGAGACCAACATGGCTTGGAAACCCGGGCAAGGCCAAGGAGTGCCTTGTGGTCTGGCCTCTGGGTCTGATCACCTGGGAGAGGGTTGCCAAGCCCTTCTCCCAGGGCCACCTTAAGAGCGTGCTTTTGTCATTATTTGGTCACGAAAAAATGATTTCATATATATATATATATATATATATATAATAAATTTAAATATTTATTATCTTATAATTATTTTTATAAATTTTAAATTTTTTAATCAAAATATCAATTTAAATAAAAATATATTTTTTTATATTTTTAGATTATATATATATTTTTAAAAAAAATAAAAAAGTGACCGGCTTGGAGCACAGACCGAAGGCTAGAAAGCTCTGGCCCGGCACGGCACAGCTTGAATTTGATGTCCGGCTGAGCTGGGACAGTCCCCTAACCTGTTTTGGCTCGAAAAATGTGGGCCGGCACTGCCCATATTTTATTTATAAATAAACTTAGCTAGAAATGTGAATCAACTAGGATTCGAACTTGAAACCTCGAATACCAACCACCAAATCCTTTGCCACTTGCTCTAGGGGCGGTCGGAATGCATGTATAGCTGCTAGCTGATCTCTCCAGGTGGCTGGTTTGGTTAGGAGTGCATGATCCGCAACATTGCTTGGGAGTATTTGCTATGTCAAAGTTTCTCAAACGCGCGACATTCGTTCGTTGTGGCTATATGAGTTAACGAAAAGGGAATGTTAATTCCCTCAATCCTTCAATAATAATTAAGTGAAAACATAGTTTTTTTTTTTTTTTTTTTTTTTCTTCAGTTTGATTTTTTTATTGACGAATCCTTCAATTAGTTTGCTAACAAGTTGTTAAAACTATTCATTTCGATAAAATCTCGAGCATTTTTAAATAAAACTATCAATCTAATCAACTAAAATAAGTAAATCAGAAAAATAAAAAACTAAGGTCTCAATAAAAGAAAATTAAGCTGAGGTGTTTATTTTAAAACTGTTTACTAATCAAAGTACTGGCCTGTTGGGCTGGGTAGTGTGTCGTTCACATCTGAGGCCCAAAACAACCGCAATAAATAACCGTTTAACTCCAATTAAAAGCAGCACCTACTTTTTATCGGCAGGTGTTTCTCTGTCTCCGCTATGCGGAGCTCCTTATAAACTATCTCTACGTATCAACGCGATACTCTCATCTAGCGTAAACAACTAACGGCTGGGATTGTAAACGAAGGCCAATTCACGTGCATGATGCAACAAGCTCCTCTCCTCATAGAATTTCTATACGAACCTCCGCATAGAGCATTTAAACTTTCGACCGCTACCGCCCCCACCCGATAACGTCCCCTCACCTCACTTCCCCCTCTTCTCCATTGCGCACTCCACTGCTCCGAGAAAGAGAGAGAGAGAGAGAGAGAGAAACCCTAAGCCTAACCCTAACCCTAACCCTAGGAAATGCGGGGAGCTCGGCCGCCGTGGAAGGGGGCGGGGGAGGAGGAGGGGCGAGGGGGAGTGGGAGGAGTGGGGGGGAGGAAGAAGGGGGCGGCGGCGGGGGTGAGGGCGTGGGTGGCGGTGGACGCGGCGGGGGAGGCGAGGGTGGCGGAGCTGGGGAGGCAAGCGGTGATGCGGCGCACGGGGCTCCCGGCGCGGGACCTGCGGATCCTGGACCCGCAGCTCTCGTACCCGTCGACGGTGCTCGGCCGCGAGCGCGCCATCGTCGTGGGGCTCGAGCACATCAAGACCATCATCACCGCCCACGAGGTGCTCCTCCTCAACCACCGCGACCCCGCCGTCGAGCCCTTCGTCCGCGAGCTGCAGCGCCGCCTCCGCCACCGCCACCAACAGCAGGTTCCTTCACTTTTCTTGATGATGGAAGGGCTTCTCTTTTTGAAAGATTCGCATAACTGGAAGGGTTATATGCAATACCGACCTATGTGATGCTAAATATCTTCATACTTTTCTTGTATGTTTTCTTTGTTTCGCTTGTCATTATTTCCTTTTATTCTTTTGAAGGAATGTGAGATTGAGAAAGGAAAAGATGATGAGGATATTTCTGCTCGCGGTTCGAGGGCTCTTCCGTTTGAGTTTATCGCACTCGAGGCATGTCTAGAGGCGGCTTGCACTTGCTTAGAGAATGAGGTGAAAAACATATCTTCGACGAGTGATATGCTTTTGTTAAAATGTAGATAACAACTATATATATTCTTCTGCAATTTACCCCCTTTGTTCGTAGAAAAATACTGTTCACTTTATTCCCTATTGAAGAGGGGCATTTGCGAATGCTTTACAAACCTCGGGAGTTATCAGATGGTTATGATTATAAAGGAGGGTAAAGTGCAATCATGATATATTTTGGGTGTTATTTGCACTTCATCCTTCTCCTTCAATTGTCATGTTGGTCTACACTATTTTAGTTAAGAAATGCTCGCCGTGGTTGCTTGGTTGGATATTTTTCAGTCATTTATGTTGTCCCTTAAAGGGTTGTATTAGTGTACAACTCTATATGAATATAGGATTGTGTACATTAATGGTTGACCAGAGCCCTCTTGACAAAAGTTCTTCACTAGATGTCAGGCTACTGAATGCAACTCCTAATTTATCTTGTCTTGAGACCGGCTGTTGAAAGAAAATAACAGTAAGCACGAATAGGTGGGAGTAAGTAATTTACAAGATAATGTAGCAATTATATTTAGTTAAAATAGAAGTTTATCCGATTTGCTTGCTATTTCCTGCTAAATAGAAAAGGCCAAGACATCTTAAACGCATATTCATGTAACATGCAGGTATTCTTATTGATATGTGTTTTAGTCATCTAACATGTTGATGTAATACTTAGAATATCTGCTGCTTCTTATTTTTTAACAATCTATAAAAATGGTCCTGTTTTTTCATGAACAGTGATCTCTTGTTTATCTAGTGCAGCCTGACATTCTGTTAATATCAAATATTAAATTAGTCCATCTGTCTTTTGTTACTGAATGGTCCCGTATCTTTGTCTTTGTCTTGCCCTAAAACAATGATCTCGTATCTCGAGTTAATTCTACGCAGTTGTCGCAACTCCTATGCAGTACTTGAATTCCAATCTTTTTTATCTCTTTTTCTTTCTGTTCTAAACCAGGCGGCGGTTTTGGAGAAAGAGGCGCATCCAGCATTAGACAAGCTAACTTCGAAGATAAGTACCCTCAATTTGGAACATGTCCGCCAAATTAAAAGCCGATTGGTTGCAATAACTGGGCGTGTTCAGAAGGTCAGTTCCCCTTTCTCTGATGAATGGAACTACTCATTGAACTTCAGGCTTTTATAATTGATGATGTCTATGTTGGTTAAGGTGGGAGATCTAAACTTTGCACCTATTTATAGCAAATTGCATTTTTGCATCTGTTGAAATTGGCCTACTTTGCTAACCACTGTACCATTTTTAGTAGAAAAGTAAATCATCTTTATCGTAGGATTCATGAATATATATATATATATATATATATATATAGAGTGCGTCTGGTATGCTTCTGGAAGCACGGAGCGCTCCGTGCTTCCAAGTTGTTTTCGATGTTCGGACTTTCGAATCGACGATCGGCTCCGTTAGAGTTGATCTAGAGTATTTGAAGTACCTAGAAAATAAATTTTGTGATTTTTCGATATCATTTGCCTAGTGATCGAAGGGGCTCAAAATCAATAATTTTAATGGCCGTGGTGAGCCGGTTGCAAGTTTAACGGTGTAGAAATATCCAAATCACATGAAATTTTGATAGAAAATTCTTTATACCATATAAAACAAGATCAATAACTTTGATCTAAAATTTTAATGTCATATCATCATATTTTGTAAGATTTTTATTTTCAGCCGTTGATTTTGAGCCACTTCGATCACTAGGCAAATGATATCGAAAAATCGCAAAATTTATTTTCTAGATACTTCAAATACTCTAGATCAACTCTAATGGAACCGATCGTCGATTCGAAAGTCCGAACATCGAAAACAACTTGGAAGCACGGAGGGCTCCGTGCTTCTAGAAGCATACCAGCCCACTCTATATATATATATATATATAGAGAGAGAGAGAGAGAGAGAGAGAGAATTATGCTACTATACTATCAATAGTACCAAGCCGTTGGTACTATTGAGTTTTTGGCTGTTGGATGAAAGGATGTGCGGTTAGGATGATAGTGGTCCCCTAGGGTTGAGTGGTTGGTTGGTTTAATAGTATAATCTAACAGGTGGAAATGATCAAAGGGTAGATCTAATGGTAGAAAACTCAATAGTACCAAAGACTTGGTACTATCAATAGTATAGTAGCTGGACTCATCTAGAATATTATATCTATATATATATATATATATATATTGTTTACATTTACTTGCATCCTATCACATGTTTCACTTCATTATAGTTCATGCAGCATATTAGAATAATAATTTGGAGGTCCTATCTATCACAAGTGAATTGCACTTATTATTTCTTTCTCATCTGCACTCTCTTTATGTGTTTGGAAGGATCACAATTATTTATGGCTGCTTTTATGAACATTTATTTTGCTGGCTAGTCCCAGTTCACCTTTTCTCTACACTGATAGGTGAGGGATGAACTTGAGCACCTGTTGGATGATGATGATGATATGGCTGAAATGTACTTAACCGACAAAATGATGCAGCAACACCTATCTGAAGAGGCTTCTCATTCCTCTCTTAATGATCAAAGTGAGGGCATTGATGAGGACAGGTATCTCAGAGTAATTTCCGATGTCTTCCGAGCTTGTGCATTTCTAATGACGTCTTCAGTAACTTGAAAGAAATCGATTCTTTAGGATGCGTGCTGAGATATCATCAGAGGAGAATGATGCCCCTAGAATGTACGAGGATGAGTTGCAAAATGTTGTAAACGACAATTCACCGCATGGTCCCTGTTTATTCAATGTGGAGAGCCATCGAGCCAATACTTATAGCACCAAAAGTAGCAACAAGCATCTCGATGTCCAAGAACTTGAAATGCTTTTGGAAGCATATTTTGTACAGATTGACAGTACATTGAATAAACTGACCACGGTACGTGTCCTCTTATCCTGTGGTTCTAATTGCTTGCTTTTCTAGCTCATTTTGGTCAACTATTTCCGTGGTGGCCGAGGTAAACCTAACTCAAACCTTTTCTTACCTCTTGTTGGATCATTGTAGCTTCGGGAGTACGTGGATGACACAGAGGATTATATAAACATCATGCTAGATGACAAGCAGAATCATCTTCTACAGATGGGTGTCATGCTAACCACCGCAACCTTGATAGTCAGTGCCTTTGTTGCCCTCGTTGGAATATTTGGCATGAACATCCAGATTGATCTATTTGATGAGAAGAAGGCTGGCATGCCTGAGTTCTTGTGGACAGTGGGTGGCTCTGCGGCCGGGAGCATTATCCTCTATGTGATCGCCGTCACTTGGTGTAAGCGCAGGCGCTTGCTCGAGTAAATGTTACTCTATTTGTATTCAATTCAGGGTTGTGCTTCGCATGCTAAGGTTTTGCATGTTATATTGGTGGATGCAAATGTAAGTGTTCTAGAAGAGTTTCATGTGGTTGTTTGTTTGTTCTGTAAAGAAATTGAGTTCATATGTCGGTCCAAGCAGGTTTACAATCTATGTGTATATAAATCATGTCGGTCCGAGCAGGTTTACAATCTATGGTAAAGTTTGTTTGCCTATTTTCGTTTCTTATTTCCTTTTTTTGTTGATAAGAGATTCAATATTTTTGGTAAGTTTAGATTTAGTCATATTAGAAATTTAAATTTATTTTTGTCAGATTTATTTCTTAATATTAGTTAGTTTGACATTAGAGATAGGTTCAAATTTTGTTTAGTGATTGCTATTAAAATTTTTGTTTTATGTTTATATATAGGCTGCTGTAGATGTTTGGAAAAAAAAATCCATCACCTAAATTCAGGTCAAGAATAATTAATAGAGCTTTTATATACCTATCTTTGAGAACATTTTTTACTTTATGTGAGTTGTGTGTGGGAACAAGGATCCTATTCACACACTCTTCCTTGCTTCAGGAATTGGGATGAACGTAAAAGCCATAATAGTGTTAACTTTTGGGTAAACTTCAAATACCTTCTTGTGTTTCACTTTTTCTCACTTTAATATCTTGTAATTTAAAATATATCAAGTTAATATCCTGTGATTTTGCACTTTTTCACTTTAGTATTCTGTGGTTTCGCATTTTCCTACTTTAGTACCCTATGGTTTAAAAACCATAGGGTACTAACTTGATACAAAAATAAAATCACACTATACTAATTTGATACAAAAATAAAATCATAGAGTATTAATTTGATACATTTTAAACCACAGGATACTAAAGTGAGAAAGTGCGAAACCACAGGGTACTAACTTGATACATTTTAAACCACAGGGTACTAAAATAAAAAAGTACGAAATCACATGGAAGGTTTTTGAAGTTTTTTTTTAACTTACTTGATACAATTTAAACTATAGGATAGTAAAATAAAAAAGTACGAAATCACAGGGGGACTTTTGAAATTTTCCGTTAACTTTTGTATGCAACTGTCTACTCGTTGTTTTTAAGATACTTTAATTTTACGATGCATTGCAGTACTTTGTCCAATGATAGTATATATGAAAGTGAGAGCAGTAAAATATGCGCGAGTTTTCTCCACGTGGAGTGTTTGTTGGTTTCTTCGAATTAACAAGACAAAATATTTCATAATTTTATTGAGTTGCTTTTTCAAGTGTCTGGGTGGTGTAGTTGGTCATCACGCTAGTCTCACACACTAGAGGTCCCCGGTTCGAACCCGGGCTCAGACATTTATCTATATTTTTTTTGCGAGTCCAACGTTACGGCTCGGCCCATTTAATTAAACTAGGCCATATTGGACCGTTTATAGCCGTTGAGCACGCCACCTAATACAATGGGAGACACCACACAACAATTTTTAATTTGCAAGCTCGACCCATTTAATTAAACTGGGCCAGCCTGGCCCATTTATAGCCGTTGCGTATGCCGCCTAATGCAACGGGAGACACTGCACATCAATTTTTCATTTGTGGGACGCAACGGGACTATTGCCTCGCCTATAAAAGGGCCCGAGATCAGCGTATCTCGCATTCTAATTTCCACCTCTCCACTCGAATTTCCAGTTCTCCCGCCACATCGCCTGCTGAGTAATTGTCCGCTCGAGTCCGGCGAATTTCGCCTCCGCGGAGATCACCACGAGGGTTCCATGGCGATGTCGTAGTATACTTCTCCTCTCGTCGTTTCTCTTCTCCTTCGATCTCTATCTTTTTCGCTCTGTTAGATGATTTGGTTTCGGATCCGGTTTTCTCGATCGATTTTCGTAAGATCAACTCTTGTTTGTTTCTAATTCCCATGATTGATCGGATCCCTTAGCTACGTGGAAAACCTAGTTCTTGCTACGTATTCGGTTATGTTAGAACCTGTGTTTGTTGTTTACAAGGGATTCTGATTCTTCATTGCTGTACTCTTTCAAATCGTTTGATTCTTGATGAACTTGAAACCCTTATTACAGCGAATTAGATTTCTTCGTTTAGGTTTTCTATGCAAGAATCATAATGCCGGTGATGTTTAAAGAAAGTGTGCTTTACGTTCTGGTTAGCGTGTCATGATATGAATTACGTGATTCCATCACCACTACTCTTCTTGTTTTGATACCTTCACGAGATCAATTCATAAGGAATGTTGCATGCGTTTGGCACATAGAGTAGTCTGTTTTAAGATTGTACAATAGTAAGCTTTGTGGACAGCATGAGGGGCATCAGATTTATTTTTATTGTTTTTATTGACAAATTGTTCTGCTTAGGATCTAATTACCTTGAAGATTGGATACATGTAGTCGTAGGAACCCTAATTCTTGAAAAATTATACTTATTAGATCTAATCTTACTATGCTTTATATCGAAATGTGGTTTTGATTGTTGTTGTTCTTTCAGCTGTTATGTAGTCGTAGGAACCCTAATTCTTGAAAAATTATACTTATTAGATCTAATCTTACTATGCTTTATATCGAAATGTGGTTTTGATTGTTGTTGTTCTTTCAGCTGTTACTGTCGTTGTGCTTTATCCTGAAATCTGATTATGGTTTTTTTTTTTTCCCATCATTCGCTAAGTCTTCTAAGTATCTAATAGTATGATCAAGGATCTAAAAATGGTTATCTTTTGTAGATGCCTAATTGTGGTTTTCTTGGAGGTATTTTCATTAATTCTGCGAGTTCGACAGGAGGCTGTTGGAGAGTTCTGTTCCTTGAACCATTGCAAGTACAATTCATAATGTGTTAGATGGTTTCATTGCAAGTGGTTCACCTTGTCTCATTTTCAATATGTCAACGGTAACCATGAAAAGAAAAACATTTGTAGTACCTGCATATATTTCCAGTTGGCTGTCTAGAGCTCTTTTCCAGTCAAATCTACTATGGATAGGCTGTTTTATCAACCAAGTGCTATTACATCTTTCTTTACTTGTTCCTGCCATAGTAGTTTAGGTCTTCCTTGCCCATGACACCTGCTGAATAAAATCTCTTCCTAGTTGTTTTGTGGCCCTGGTACAAATCCTTTAACTGTTCTCAATCAGTTATTATACAACTTATTCTATATAGGTGCCTTATCTAAACTACGTTGGATACCTTGAATCTTCAGTACAACTGCTTAACCTTTTAGCATAACGCAAACACGAAACAACTTAAGCCGACAATTGCCTGACATTTGTTTGATGTCGAGGCATTAAATGCTTGTGTAACCATTGATGATATTCAGCAAAAGAGGGGCTTGAAACTATCATTTATTTCATTCGTGCTTATAGCTAGAAACCAGTATGCATTACTTGAATACAGGCATGACTTCAGGCACAGAGATACACAATTTATGGCAACTAAACTTATTTCAAGTTCCTTTGGTATATTATTTGCAGTGAAATCCAGATCCAAAAGCTACAGTTGGTAGATGCTGTTGCATTAAAAGGTTGTTTTTCGGTCCTTGTTGTATTCTTATGGTGCCTGAAAGCACCGTCCAGAGTTTTGTGTATTACTTTCCAGAGAGAAAGTAGTTTGTTATTTTATTATATACTAGTTGGTCAGGATATAGGGGAAATTAATACTGCTAGTGTAAAATTAGTTTGCATCTTTTTGGGAAATTTTATAAAAGGAAAACTTAGATGATATTTATAATGTGGGTCCTGAAGTTCTTAGAATGTACATGTTGGAAATTGAAATTCTTTACGTTTTTATGCCTGTTTAGTCTTAACAAGTTTTTTCAAACTAAACTAGGCTCAGACATGTTGGAAGTGGAACCATAACTTTCCCACAAGATTTATTCTACCAAAACTAAAACTTTTAACAATAATTGGCTGCCCATAAATGATGCAGATGAATGTTTATGCTGAAATGACATGCAATCGAACTGTTAAGAGGTTGTGTTTCGAAGTTATATTTATTGGTCGTGTTTCAATTTGTCCGTATTTTGACTGCTTGTTATCTCCATTGCTTCTTGACCTTTTACTTTAAAAATGAGAGTCGGCTGCATGTAAGATATCTATGTAGGATATCCCATGAATTTTCAGGAAAACAGAACAGTCATCATTTATCTGAATTTATGGGAGTGAAGATTGCTTACAAGGACTTACCTGGTGCGGTGAACCACAATCATAGTGTGTTTCTGCACGTAAGAGAAGACTAACTGCATTTTGTCCAAATTCCATACTGTGTTGAATTTGTTAAAGAACCGGATATCACAAACCACTGATGAATTTAATCTGAAATTTGACCTTGATAGATTCATCAATGCCCTGCAGTTATGAGTATAAATACGATGGAAAATGCTATTCTTATAAGCTTTTACGTGCTTCTACAAGGATCTAGTGCATGGATAGGTGTGAGATTTGTCAAGCACTGTGAAGAAAATTCTTCCCTTAGTCTAACAGTTCTACCTCTTTTCACTTACAAGAAGAAAATTTTGAGTATAACATCAATTAATATGTGCCCTGAATAACTAATTTCAGTTTCTTTTGTTTGTCAATGAAGAAGTGTGATTTTTGGTGAAGTCTGGTACTCCAAGTTCCAAGAGAATTGAATCAGACTGAAATTTGACAGTCAAACATATATCCGGGTGGCCTCTGATGCTCTGAACCTTTTTGGGGAAGTCCAACTGGTTTGTGCTTCTTTATTGATCAGCCTAACTAGTTCTGCACCAACTGTTTATATTATATGAAAAACAGGGTAGAGTCAGGAGTGGTGAAGATGATTGTAATGTTAAATGATTAAAAATAAAACAATATTGCACATTCCATGAATTTATCCCATCTATTAGCAGTTGGCTATGTGGAGTTAGTTTTTCATCCAACTCTATTATGGATTTGCTGTTTAGAAAAACTGCTATTATACATTTTTGTTTTCTCACTCTTCCGTCCCATTGTAGTGTAGGCCTTCACAGTCCTCCTATAACACCTTCTTAAGTAAAGACTTTCCTTATAGTGGTGACGTAGCCTTGTGGGACGTTTAAATTATCTCATTCATACAATTTAAACTTCATAGGTCTAATATATACCTTACAAATATTGGATACGATTATTTTCAGTAGTTGGCTATGTGGAGTTAGTTTTTCATCCACTCTGTTATGGATTTGCTGTTTAGCAAAATTGCTATTATACATTTTTATTTTCTCACTCCATCCCATTGTAGTGTAGGTCTTCACGGTCCTCTTATAACACCTTCTTAAGTAGATACTTTCCTTATATTGCTGACGTAGCCTTGTGGGACGTATAAATTATCTCATCATACAACTTAAACATCATATGTCTAATATATACCGTAATAAATATTGGATACGATTATTTTCTTTGGCCTTTCTTTTAACTCCACTCTTCCCTGCTGACATTCTATTTTCAACTTGATGTTTGTCTTGTGATGTTTCACAATTATTTATTAATTTGAAGCATTTTAATCTGGAAAATATGTTCACTTTATGGTTTGTGGAAATTTTATTTTAGCTTCAGGAGTATATGTCAATCAACCAACCTGTAAGTTTGACATGATATAGTCAAGAATCTTTCTGTCCTCTCAAATTAGAAATTGGAAAAACTGTAAGTACTTTCTTTTAGTTAGCTTTTGTTTTATTATTAAGATATTATCTTTATATCTTAATTTGCTAAAATTGCATTTTGTCTTTGGCGTCAGGTCTGTCTGTTTGAAATCAGTAGATGCTAATTTATGCTTTCAAAATTGTTTTTGATTATACACGAACGAGATAAATGATGTTAATATTCTTGCTGGGCTGTATATTGAATCTTTCATTATTCATTTTTATACTATCTCTGTGGCGACTCTTCTCTGGATTCTCTGGACTCGAGAGCAATAACAATGATCTATGATTGCTAGATATAAAGTTTCTCCTTCTAAAGACTGATTTTATCTGACCTTTGCAACATCGACAGATAGCCAAAATGGTAATTGGTAAGATGTGGAATCTCCTTTTCTTAATGCGTTTACAGGAGCTCTCCTGCAGAGCGAGGTCACCTAAAGGTATTTCTGAGGTGACAGGGGGTCATATTTCTCCTGAGGATGGCGACCCTCAACTCATAGAGGGAGGATGATTGATTTGGAGACCTTTTACGGTATGTATAATGGATGCATCTCTTTATGAATACCAGTATCGTCCTCAAAATTATGTTCATGTCGTTCTCCTGTATTGACAATTGTCCATCTAGAAGGTCAGCAGGTCTACAAGTTTGTTTTATTAGTATTCTGATAGTGGTGTTAAAAATATCTTATATATGGGTGGTTTCTTTAAGAAAGTCGGATATCTAGAAATTCTTAGTGTTTTTCTAATTAGATGGCTACTATGCTGCAGACCATGATATTTGTTTCTCCACTCTCTACTGTTTAGATGTTGGAATTGGATGCTAGTGCCTATCAGGCTTTAGGACTAGCTAGTAGAGCAAATCCTTTCCCTTTCTCATATTTGCGGCGGAATATTACGGGCTGCCGTTACGGTTTATCCAGGGTTAATTGCAATTACTCCTTCAGAGTGAAAGAGACTAGTATTGTAATCAATGGTTGATATTAACAATGAGATACTATTCATACATTCTTCCCTCATATATTTATGTTGTAGTGGTAGTTTGCTGAGCTTGTTAGGTGCTCTGTTTTTTTTACTAGTTTACGTGGCAACATGTCAGCGTCTCTAATTTCTGTGTCTTTCTCGAAACTCTCTTCTGTACATTAATGTTTTGATTATTCACAGTAGAATGAGTAACTTCATATGAGGTAGAATCTTATGGACCTAAAATGCCATCCAAGTTTTACTATTACTTGCCAGATAAAGTAGTTTATTAATTTATTAATGCTGGTTGGATCCAATAAAGTCGCAAAACTTATATGATATTTAAAATGTGGACACCAAAGTTCTTAACACGTACATATTGGAAATTATAATACTTAACATTTCTATGCCTTCTTTGCCTTGAAAGATTTTCAAACTGAACCAAGCTAATCTCGTACATATTGGAAGTGGAACCACAACTTTCAACAAGATTTGGCAGAATATATTAGACTTTGGATACTTTCAGGGTCGTTCATCTTTGTACTCTGTTAGTTGCTTGTAGATGCTGTTGCATGTAGACGGCAAATGACGAAGACGGAAAACTATTAGGCTGGTTGTGTCTCAAGCTATATTTGTTGGTTCTGTTAATTCTCCCTCCTATTGCTCATTAACTTCATTCGTTCTTTGTTATTTTATAGATCTTATAGTATGAATAAAGAAGAGTTGAGAGAGGTGAGATATCGATATAAATTATTTCATTGGGATTGTTGATTCTCTGTTCAATTGGAAAATCGAAACAGTAATTATGTCGGGAATGCTATTCTTACAGCCTTCTATGCGCCTCCTCTAAGGGATCTAGTACTTGGATGAATGGAAGCAATGGTAAGTATCACGCCTCGTCTAAGGGGTCTGGTACTTGGATGAATGGAAGCAATAGTAAGGGACACATCACCGCCCATGAACAACACCCATTTGCTAACATGGTAGATCAATTTCTTTTAACGCCCGAGTAGAGAGTTGTAAATATCGTGTTACCAATGGTAACCAGTGAACTTAATGATTTGTTTCTTTTTTTTTCCCCTCTCTCTTTGTCTTTTAGGCAGTGTGGTTTTCGGCAACGTCTAGTACTCCAAGTTCCAAGGGGTTTGAATCAGGCTCAAATTTGACAGCGTAACATTTACTCCAGTTGGCATCTGATGCTCTGAATCCTCCCCGCTTTGGATTCTGGGACAACACAAAAGGTTTGTGCTTCTTTCTTGATCAGTGTGATCAGTCTCACTAGTTCTCCACCAACTGCTTATATAAATACTAAAGCCGGAGCAGGGTCGGCAGTGGTTGATAGATATGATTCCAATATAAAATGGTTGAAAATGAATCACTGTTACTCACTCCAATGTATTGAAGTTGTAGAAATAGAATACATACTTCATCATCTTTTCGTGATGACGGAGCTATGATCTGGATATACCATATAAGATCTATATCACTTAATTACTTTAGGTAGAGTAATTAACAAGAAGAATAATTACTAGGGAAACTAACTCATACATTACAATGAACCCTATTATGATCCTCAGGCAAAAAATAGTTTTTCCTACCTTATGAATAATTCAATAAAATTATAGGATTTAGGACACTACAAAAACTATATTTCCTAGTGTCCTGAACATGAGACAGCTTTGCTGGATTTTATGCATGGAGATCTATTTGAGACCAGCTGGCACACAGCAATTCTGCTGAATGCGTACTCAATGTCGACATTTGAGGCAGAGAAGGCCATGACAATGCAGTTTTTTTTTCTTGTAGATATAGCCAGAACATCAAAAGCTAGTCGCTTTTCTTAGATGCCTAAGGAGCAAAGGATCTTTGGAGCTAAAAGCTGCTCCTCAAGATGAAGACTAAAAGATCTTCGTCAAGCTATTGTCCCGGTGGATGCTGGCGGCTATTTCATTCTTTATTAAAAAGGGTTGCAAAGTGGTTTATAAGAAATAACTTTGGTTGATTATATTTAACATATATCAATGGGAAAAGAAAGAAGTTATATATTATATATGATTTCTCATCTATACAAGGTGCCCTTTCTTTTTGCTCCGCACAAAGATCCCACTATAATTTCCTCCCTAATTTATCTAATTATTTGTCTGTATCTCATGGAAACATGTATATATATTGTCATTATTCGTGGGCGGCTCTGCAAAAGGCTTACCGGGGTAGACGACGATTTCCCTCTCTCGTACACCTACTATACACGGACGCATGACGACCAAGTTAATCCTCACCGCTCCTTCTTGCTCTCATCCTGCGACACGGACGGCCCGGATCGATCCACCACGCGGCCGTCGGATTTCCTGGCGTAGCAGACGAGGAAGACCCAGAGGAGCGCCCCGTTGAGGACGGAGTTGAAGACCCAGGCGCCGATGCCGTTGCATCCTCCCTTGCCGAAGTGGAAGAAGAGGACGCCGACGTGGCACACGAGGTTGCAACAGAGCAGCGCGAGCTGGCACCCGAGGACGACGGGGACGGAGGGGGCGACGGGGAGGCCGACCCCGACCCAGAAGCGGTAGCCGAAGACGACGGCGTGGGCGAGGGTGGCGGCGAGGATGGCGGGGACCTGGAAGGACTGGGAGAACTCGAGCCAGAGGAAGGACATGGCGACGAGGGCGCAGTGGGAGAAGACGCGGGCCAGCGGGTTGGGGGCGCGGCGCAGGATGGCGAAGAAGGCGCGCAGGAGGTGGAGGAACCGGGAGAGGTAGAAGGCGTAGGACCAGAAGAAGACGCGCCCCGAGGGCCGGGTGCCCAGCGGGAAGCAGAGCAGCCACTGCAGCGGGCTGTTCCGGCTGCGCCCGCGCCACGCCCACCGCGAGTCGCGGATCTCCGCGAGCGCCGAGAGGAGCGTGCCGAGGAAGATGGCCCCCGAGGCGAGCGCCATCACCAGGGAGTGGAGGGCCGGGACCGGGCCCAGGGGGACTCGCCGGTGCCGGAGGAGGACGCAGAGGGCGAGGTGGAGGGCGGCCGCCGCCACGACACAGAGCGCCAGGGAGGAGATGAGGAACGACCACGTCGAGCCCCACGACTGCGCGTGGCTCCACCGGAACCCCACGATGGCCGGGTGCTCCGCGAGCCAGTACGTTATCCCTCTCATCCCCCCCCCCTTCCCTTCCCCCTCGCTTTTCCTCCTGCTCCGACAACGATCGACTAGGTATAATTAATAAGTGCACCACCTATTAAATTAAAAGTTTTAAAATTTAAAATTATTATTATTATAATTATATCGGGAAAATGAGAGGTCGGAATTAGGAAGAGAAGAGGGATCGAAAAGGAGAGGACGGGTGAGGTTTATAGTTTTAGCTCGGGCGAGTATTTTTTGGGGAAAACGTGGGGGACAGAGGGTAGGACAGCTATATTTATAACAAGGGGAACGGGAAAGAGAATGCGAGGGAGGGGTAATAAAAGACGAATCATGTGGGAGTTTTATATTGATTTGTTCAAAATGTAATAATTAGTGGGCTAAGACGGCGGCTTGGCGTAGGGAAGGGGTGTTGGGGATTGGTGGTGGAGGGCGGAGAGAAATATCTGGGTCTGTGACCGTCTACGCGTAGGGGACGAACTTTTCGGTAAATGTTACCTGGGCAGGGTCCGCCGCATCATCCGTGGACCGTTCACCCATCTCCGTCCATCCTATTTTTAGCTTTTGATCCAACCGTTGCTTGTTTTTCTAGGTTTGTAGATCTTGATTAATGATTTGAAATATATTTGTGTGTAAAAAGTTTTTATCAATTTGTTTGTTTTGGCAATTGGGTTCGATACGACGGTTGTTATATTATCTAATTGGACTAAAATTAATTTTATTTTTAATTTAGATAGTTGATTAAAGATAATATTCTAACAATATTAGGATAGTAATTAAATTGATTAGGTCTAATCTCTTATTTATTTATTTATTTATTTATTTATTAGGGTGTTGGGATCCAACAATTCTCTTATAAAGATGTATAAATTGATTCGGTTTAATCTTTTATTTATTTATTAGGGTGTTGGGATCCGACAATTATTTTATAAAGATGTACAAAAAAAATAAAAAATATATTCATATTTATAAGTTTTTGAGAAATTTGTGCGCTGTGTTGTAAGAGAGCAAAATATTATTTTTTTTATTAACTTATTACTTTTAGAATGTGAATGTTGGATTCTAGATTTAAGAGTTTGATTTATTACGGATTTGGAGCATTAGAAGATTTATGGATAACTTGAAGATATGTAAATCAATCTTTACAATCTTAAATTTATCGTGTTCTAATGCTAGTTGTTTCGAAAAAAAAAAAAGTAGGGACGAATATTTTTAAAATATATTTGTGCAGAACAAGTTTATGTTAATTTGTTTGGATCCGCAGAATAAGGCGGCGGAGTTTGGATGGTCTACGGCTGATTTGGTCGACATGGTCTACGCATGAGTTTCTCAGAGTTTTGGCTTCAGCATTGGCCTACCCAGGTGCGCTTTGTCGGTCTATAGAATTCCTATCATTATTAGCATTACCCAATTATGGGCCATGCACGACTTTCTTTTGATTTACGTAATTATGAGGCACACATAATGCGCCTCTAATTAACTGATTTGCTGAGTTATGTTCCTAACCTTAAAGTTGTTATTGTTGGAATTTTAGGAGTGTTTGGTTTTTCAAAAAATAGTTTTTGCTGACTGAAAAAGTTTTTCTTGTTCGAATAATTTCTAGCAAAACTAGTTTTTTCTGAAAAATAATTTTGATCCAGATTTTATTGGAAAGTCGTATTTTTGTTTTCAGATATCAATTTTTCAAATCTATTTTTTCGAATGTTTTCTTATTTCCAAATATGGTTTTTGCTTTTTGAGTTTGTTATCTAAAGGCAAAAACTGCTGAAAAAAAATATTTTCATAATTTTTTAAAAAAATTATTTTTTTACACTTTTTTTGATAAACCCCCTCGTAACGTTTTCCATCACACATTTCCAGCACATAGTTTGCTTTATTCTTTCAATCGAATTCCCCTTTTGAACTGGTAATAATGTCACCTAAGGAATCACAGTATAACCACCGCATAAGTAATATGCGTACTTCTCGTTTGTGTTGCAGCAGTAGAATGCGTCAAGTCATTAACTGTGCGTCCAGTTTGATCTAATTTGACGATGAATTTGATGAATATGTTTACTTTTAATGAAAAGCAGAACTTTGGAATCCAACTATGACAATTGAAATATTGGGAATTAACCTACCTACATCTATGCTAGACCCCCGGTTTATTTATTTACCCTCGATGCGAACACTCGTTCATTATGTAGATGATAATAATTTGATCCTAATAACTGAGATTGTGTTGTGTCGGTGAATACCAATTTACGGATATTGATGGCCTAATCGCCCTTAGAAAAGTCTAAATGTTTTGAGGGAATCAGCTGGTAAAATGTCATGTTGTCTTGTTCGGCTGAAGGTGTCTCTGTGAAGCCTCTGAACTTTTTTATAGTTTTGGAATATGTACCATGGTAGCTAGTAGTTTTAAATGATTTCGTGACAATATTTTCAAGTAATGTGGAGCTTTAAAAGGTGACTTGAATCGCTTTCACTTGGAAGTTAGGCAACAGCTACCACGAAGCTCATTAAATGAGTTGTTGGGTGATCTTGGCCTGTGACACTAATGCTGACTCGTCACTTCTCCCAGGTAGACAAATTATATCCCTCTTGGACCTAATTTATTTATTTTGCGTGTAGCCGTAAATCAAATTGGCAATCATATATTAATTAAATCATAAATCGTGCTTAAAATAGGAGGAAATAGGATATATATGTATATATTCATTGGTTTCGGTACAAAGAGTAACTATTATAAGGAATGCCGACATATAGTTCCTAACAGTGTATTGGTACTTTTTCAGCACTGTTTTCATAACAGTGTGTGATTTAACAGGAGCAATGCTTTTTGAACACTCAAAAACAAGTGTAAATTTTATATCATTTTTGTTCAATGACTTTTTTTTTTTAACTAATTCTATTACTTTTTTATTTTTTTAATATTGAAATTTAAAAAAAATCTAAACTTTTGGATGGATTGTGTGTAAAGTTTATACTCAACTTTTAAATTTACAAATGGTTTGATGTAGTTTTTGGAGAATCGCTGAACTTTGTCTAGGAGTTTTGCAAAAAATAGTTATTTTAATTTGAGGTGTTTTATTTCGTCCAAATATTGCAACGTTATGGCTAGAACAATGCTATTTGCACACCGAAAAGTTGGTGCCTATGTTGCACCCTTTTCATCAATCATTAATTTGTTTACAGTAATCTTATTATTTTCTATTCTTTTAGTATTAAACTTTAAAGAGAATTATCTTCTTCTTTTTTATTTTTTGAGATAGGTAGTATACTAACTGTTTCGTTTATTTCATTTGGAAATGAATTAGCTGAAAATGTGAATTAATTAGAATTCAAACTTTGAACTTCGGATATCAACTACTAAATTCTTTGCCATTTGCGCTAGGAATGATCGTTGTTATCATCTTTTTCTTTTGAGAGAGAAATAGGTAGCATGTTATACGCTTCGTTTATTAAATTTAGAAATAAATTTAGCCGAAAATGTGAATCAACTAGTATTCAAACTTGAAACTTTGGATACCAATTACTAAGTCTTTTGCTTTTTGCGCTAGGGACGGTCGATGGTATTATCTTAAATTTTTTGATAGTGAGAATGTAAGGTGTGCATTCAAAAGTTGGATATATGGCTAGTATTTTTCTTACGGCCGCGGGAACTTTGGATCCAAGAATTGGCCCCACGGCTGTGGGAAAGTGGTTCATGCATAGATGTCACTTGTCGACAGGGATGGGAAGTGGCATGATTTGTAAATATATTTTACTTTATTAGTTGAGCAATTAAAATTAACTTTTTTCTATAAAGTAATTCATTTTCTTCTTAATAATTTTTTTCTATGCATATTTAATACTATTTCTTATTTGAAGTATTTATTTTAATGCTATTTTATTATTTTTAGTTAATTCTAAATTATTATGAATTTTTTAGAAAAATTAGATTTACAAATTACATAACAGTTTTAACACTTAAAAAAGAGAGTTAGTTGGTCAACTTGTGGAGATAATTCTTCATATTTTAGGACTTTGGGGAAGTATATTTAATAATTAAAATATAAGAATAGATTTATAATATTAATTTTATGGAAATATTATAGTCCCTAAATTAATTATGTGATTTTTATTTTTATTTTTTTACTGTATTGGACATCCAATGGTTGTTTAATTATTACCTTTATTATGGAAGAAACATTTTGATAACCTCGTGATAAACATGCTAATTAAAGAGCATTTATGTGCACTCATATAGCGCGTATGATGTTGTTGTGATGTTGAAATAGTTTTGCCGTAATATTGTTTAAAATATATTGAGCATAATTCCTTGCTTGTTAACATCAGCGCGCATTTTGTTCCAACAGTAATTAATTATGCGCATGTTCACACCGGAAAAACAAAAAGAAAGAGATTTCATTCAACCATGTATAGTTTTTCTCATATTACTAATTTCCTCATTAACGTGGCAAAGGTTTATACGACCGTACGTAGTTGTTCTGGTAATACATTAATTTAGAATATTCCATCCATATTTTAATAGCCTACATTCTCTACTAGAAAAGATTTTGAGTTTAATATACAAGTCTTTTCTAATCTGAAATTGTCTATTGCTTGTTGTTTGTACAAAATATATATATATTTTACATTATTCTATCCAGTCTAGAATAAAATGGTCTTCGCTAATTAATCATATCAATATGATTAGTGATAAAATTTTCGATCTAAGATAGATAAAGCATATATCGTATGTCCTTTTGAAAATGCATGTGTAGTTCTTGGATATTTGTTTTTTGTTTATGGGACGTGTTAGGCTCTCTCTCTCTCAAAATCAACTGTACTTAATTGTCTTTAGGATGATTTTTCAATGCATTGTATCCTTTTCTATATACTCGTATATATATACTTCGGAGTATAAAATACCAACAATAGTATCACGAAGATTATTCAAAAGCTCATGAAAATAACACTAGGATGGTGGTGACCGTCACTTCCGTTTCATCCACATCCTTGGTTATTAAAAACAAAATGGAACGATGGAATAACAACAACACTTTGACCCCAAATTCTATGTCGACAAGTCGTAGCACTTTCTTATAATCCACCCACCAAGTTATCGAGAATGGGGGGTAGAAACGGTACAAACATTAACGTCTAATTACGTAGGCATTAGCCTTAATTTAGGATGACGATATTAACATACTTAGTTTAATTGCAATCGATTATTTGATCAGTTCTTTGTCGAATTAGATCTGTCAGTTTCTGATTTTTTTTTTTATTATTATTATCTTAAACTTCGATGTCGGATGAACTGTAATAAATTATCTTATGATAGGTAGAGACTCTACTGGGCTTGTTATGTCTTGATTATTATTATTATTATTATTATTATTATTATGAGTTGAGATAGAATACTGTCGGTAGCAAACAGGCTCCGTTACTATCCATTTGTTTTGATGATGGGGTCTCTAAATCTTCGATAAGTACTGTTAAACATGATCTATACTACTTGAAGTATCTAGAAATCAAATTTTAAATATTTTCGACATCATTGAATTAATTATCAAAGGATTTCAAAATTTGTAATTTTAATAGTCGATATGAAGTGTTTTTTGATTTAACGGTGTAAAAATATCCAAATCAATGAAATTTTGGTTAGAAAATTCTTTAAACTATTTATAACCAGATCTATACTCTCAATCTTGATAACAAGATTCCTATCATCATTTTTTAAAGAATATTCATTTTCAGCCGTTCATTTTGTGTCCACTTGATGGACAAGAGAACAATATCAGAAAAATATGAAATTTGATTTATAGATGCTTCAAACGGTATAGATCATGTTCAACGGTGCCGATCGTCGATTTGGAGGTTTCATTATTGAAAACAAATGAGTGGCAACGGAGACCGTTTGCTACTTATAGCATTCCAGCTCAACTCTTATTATTATTATTATTATTATTTGAGAATTATGCACCTTATATACGGGATTAAAATCTTTTGATTTGTATTCCAAGTAAAGCATAATAAGGTCAACCGTCCCTATCACAAATGGAAGGACCTTGATGATTGGTATCCGATCATGTGCTAAGTTCAAAGTTTAGTTATTTTAAATTTTCGACTAAAAAAAAAAAAAAAGTTGATATAATGCTATCTTTCTCTCAACTAAAAAAAAAAAGAGAGAAGGGAATAAGAAAGAGAGAAAAAAAGTGGAGAGAAACAATAGCATATCCAAAAGGTCATAATAATAATCCGAAAACAAGAATATTATAAGACGCATGGGTGTTTAGGCGGCTCTTTTCTCTTTGTAGAACAATATTATCAACCGTTCCTAGCGCAAGGAGCAAATGACTTGGTGGTTGATATCCGGGGTCTCAAGTTCGAATTTTAGTTGATTCACATTTATAGTTAAGTTCATTTCTAAATGAAATAAACAAAACGGATAGCATGCTATCTATCTCTCAGAAAAATAAATATTAGTGTCCCGACTATGGCATTTGAGTGCATGGCTATTCTTATCTATGTAGAATTATATTTAAGTGGTCACTATTGCTTCTATTGAATATTCCATTATCTTTTGAAAAGCGTTTGATGGTTGGTATCGGAGATTTTAAGTTTGAAGTCTAATTATTTTATATTTTTAACTTAGTTTATTTTTTAAAAAGTAAATAAAGCGGTAATATGCTATCATTCTCGCACAACAAAAAAATAAGTTTTTTTATAAATTGCAGAAAAGAATTAAGTAAAATTGGCAGAAGTAGATAAGAGATAACGATACAAATTTGCATCAAAGTAAATGCACGTTTTATTAGGAGTAACTTCAGTCAATTAAAAGAAAATTGTAGTTGACAACAAGAACACATCATGAGAAAACAACAAAAACCAAACGAAAGAAAAAGTGCTTGTGTGCATGGTTTTGAACAACAAAACCAAAAGAAAAGTGCCTGTGTGCGTGGTTTTGAAGAGTAAGGCTATGGTTTTTGTTAAAGTGTGATAAAAGTCATCAATCTCTTTTATTAGTTGGATTTTCTATCAACTTATTTGCTGGGGTAGGAACCACGCTTAGGCTGTATAATATTCACATAATATCAAAACCTAAATATTCAAATAGTATTAGAATTATGTAATTACAACTTCCTAGATTTTTTTTATTATTATTATTGGTGACAGAATCACGTAATCATTCTCTGAACTCTTTATTAAGTGAGCATTAATTTGGTGTCGTGGTCCTTGATCCCAATGGATCAGGTCCATATATTTGCTGGGCCAAAACAAGGTCCACCATCAGGGGGGCCGTGACCTGGAAATGTTGATGGGCTTGGCGAAAGCGACAGGACAAGCTTTGCACAGGGAAAGTGCACAAAATTCTATTGTTTTTTTTTGAGATAGAAAGGTAATATGCTATCTGCTTCGTTTATTTATTTTAGAAATAAACCTAGCTGAAAGTGTGAATCAATTAGGATTCGAACTTAAAATCTCGGATACCAACCATCAAACTTTTTGCCACTTGCACTAGGGGCAATCGGTCACAAAATCGATTGTTGGTTCATGATTAGTAGAGCTGAGTAATACATTTGCACTGCATCACGGTTGAAGTTGCTCGCCTTTGGCAATACCTTTTTGGACCGTTAGATGAAAAGATGTAGGAGGCAATCTTTCTAGCGATAGAAGGATTGCTAATGAATAGGAGTTGGATCAAGTCTAACTTAACCTAACAATTAGCGCTAATCGAGCTTTAGGGTGGGCTCACAGAGTGCTTTGGACACTCTTCATAGTGGTGGCCCAAAATGGCCCAGCTGTAAACTCTTCTTTTATTTTTTTAAAAAATTAATGTTCTCTAAACTATGAATTGATTTGCTACTACTTGCTGATGTTCACAGTCCAATCAACTAAAAAGTGTTTAAAATAATAAAATTTACCATAATTACAAGTGAATCATTATTAAAATTATTAAATTACCAAATTATCACTATTCTGTCAACCAAAAAATATTTTTTAAAAAATAAAATGTGGCCTAATTACAAGTATATCAGAATTCATTAAAATCTACACCAAATTGAAATGGCCAAAATGGAGGTATTTTGAAATACCTCATTTTCTCTCCTTTTCTCTCTCTCCCACCATTCCTCGAACCCGTAATTTGCTCATCGGTGGCCAAGTACCCAACCAACGAGAACTACGGAGGATGGTGTTGTTAACTTCTAAGATAAATAATATATGTAACGTAATATTCATTGGTTAATCTATTCTATAATTTGCTTTAGTTCACTTCTATTTGCTTTAGTTCAAGTTTCAGGAGATTATAGCTTCATAAACCTCCATCTTATTTTTTTCTGCTCTCACAAATAATATAAAAGAGGTAAAAAAATTAATTTACCTCATTCATTAATCAGAATTAAGTATTTTCTAGGAGATCCTAACAGTATGGTATATTTAAAAATATTAAAATTTTTACATAAATAAAATATGAAAAATTGAACTTTATAAGAATATATATATATATATATATATATACTATTCGATATATTTATAAGAAACTGTATGTAATTAATCCTTATTAAAAATAAAATATTATTAGAAGTAGGGATAAGTGTTAGCCAGATAATTGTTGGTTCGTCCACGTTGTTGTGTTTTCTTTTTTTTTCTTCTTTTTTTTTGAGATAGGTAACATGCTACCCGTTTCGTTTATTTCATTTAGAAATAAATTTAGCTGGAAATATGAATCAACTAAGATTCGAACTTAAAACTTCGAGTACCAATCATTAAATTCTCTGCCACTTGTTTCAGAGACGGTCGGTGTTCGTCGACGTTGTTAAGTCAATAATTGTTATGGAGTCTTTGGCCATTTTCCGAGCTTAATTCTTTGACATTGCGCAACATCCAACATCAGCAGTTCTCCAGGATTGCTTCGCTACAACCATGATTTTAGCAAATTGTTACTACCTCTCTGTGTGCCATTTTCTTAAATGTTATATAAAATAAAATTAATTTTATAGAAATAAAATTATATATAATCTAAACATTTTAGTTAGCTTATAATACATGATGAGAATATTTAGGTAAACAATATTATATGCGATGTGACAGAATAGATAGATAGAAATTTACGTTGTTTTTGCATTTTCTAAATTTTTCTATATGTGAAGTGAATTTATGATCTTTTAGAATTAAGGAGTTTTAGGACTGTCCCAGATAATACACAAGATAATTATTTATCTCTAAAAAGTTAAGTTAATAAAAAAATAATTTTTCTAATATTTTATACTCAGACATATATATTATCCTGAGATTTTTAGAGAATTCAAGGATGCGAGCTTAAATTAAATTGTAAAAAAAATAAATTTAATTTTTAACCCAGAACAAACCAAGTAACCAACTAAAATTAGGCAATTTTCTCTCTAGCCTGTATGGGATCCGCTCATTTTATCCATTCCATGCCAAAAGAGGTCCCCAACCAAATTCGCCCTCTTTCACAATCTGTCAATCCACGTGGCAGGATCTCAGAGCAACACACAATCCCAAACCCATGCAAAACTCTTGTACAAACAAAGCAGTAGTCAAAAGCCCCTTCTCCAAAGCCTTTACCACTACTTTGCATGCAATACAAATAATCCCACAAGTATAAACACCCTTATATAGTGTAAGCCCAAATGAAGTAGCTTCTTTTCTCAAGGAAATAGATACATATAGTATATATAATAAGGTACGTGTATATGTATGTTAAGTGAATAATAATGGAGAGGATTGCGAAGAAGAGCTGGGAGGAGTCGAAGACGACATGGCGCATCGCAGGGCCGGTAATACTCACCGCAGTTCTCCAGTGCACGGTTGGGTTCGTCACCGTCGCCTTCGCAGGCCACCTCGGTAAACTTGAGCTCGCCGCGGTTTCCATCGCTCAGGGCGTCGTGGAAGGATTTGGATATGGGATTCTGGTATATGTTTTATGTGTTAATCCGAGGCGCATCAGTTTAGTTAGAAATTTATACTTTGGTGTACAGCTTGTCAAATGATCTGGTGGTTTGTTAGAGTTAGATCAAGTTAGGACAAGTAGCTAGGAGTCCAAATTGACTTTGATCCATGATTTGATCTTTGGTGAATTGGTGGCATAGAAGATGTTGGGCTTAACTAAGGCCAGATATAGCCCAGCTAAGGCTTGTAAAAGAAACTTTTTTTCCAGTTAGAGACCTTAGGTGCATATATTGGCCACATGAATTAATAGACTCGCTGAATCGGCAAGATTCATGGTTCTAAAGATTAGGATCGCGGAATTAGCTAGCCTTATTGAATTGCATAGAACAGTTAATTATAAGTATCACTGTAAAGATATGACATTAGCTAAAAGTAATCTGTGACTTTCCATGTATCTCTTATCTTATGGCAAAGTGTAATTAAAGTTTATAATTAATGTGTATTTAAGAAACTGTTCTAGATGGTTCGTAAGTTAATGAGTCATTGTGACGTAGAGGTGACAGATGTCTAGGTCAAGATTAGGTGCATCTGCGTTAGGTTGGAATATGCCAAAATAAAGAATCCAAGCCCATTTGATTGAATAATTATTCCGACAAAGACAAACCTACAAATAAATAGTTGATAGTGACATTGACATTGCGCATGAAAATGAGTTAGGATTCAATGTTGAAGGGGCCAAAATATATTCAAAATAGAAGCTTGAGTAAAAAATAATAAACCATTTTTTTTTTCTAATTGAAAAATTTTTATAAAAAAATTGTTAATTAAATAAATAATATAAAAGCATGAACTTTATTTTTTTTATTCTCAGATGTTTAACTTATAATTATTTTATTTATATTATTATATTAAAATAACTTAGAAATTTTACTAAATCTAACAGTAATTTCTTAATTTTTTAGTAAATAAAATTAACATAGCTATTAAATTTAGTGCAATCCTTGATTTAGTCAAATAAAAGAGTTCACCTAAGATAAATGATAGTTTAAAAAACTATTAAATAAAATTTTTAGAGAAGAGAAATGCATTACAAAATAATCTATAAGCAAGAGGCTCTTAATATATTTTCACCCATAAAAAAGAGTATACCGAATTGGAGGATTAGGACTTAGGAGGAAGAGAGAGAGAGTGTTATGTTGGCACCATATTATTAAGTAATTAATATTAAAAAACTAGGGGTGCCAAAGATACCCATGGCCCACCCAAAAAAAAAAAAAAAAAACTATGAAAGACCATTAAGCAAATATTAAGAAGTTGAGGAGGGGGGGGTCAATTTAAACAAGGACATTCATTTGCCATCATTTTAAGTAGAATTTTGTGGTGTTTACTTTAGGGCTTTTTTCCTCTTTGCCATATTTCCTCACCCACTATCTCTTGTTAAGCTAATTTATATACAAATTGAAATTATGTGTATTTGTGTCTATATGTTGTATTTAATGGCAATTTCTCTAGCAAACTATTCACACTCACCGTAAACAAAATGCCATCTTCGTAAAACCTTCTTCAAGTTTTATTCGGAGTTGTAGAGCAACTCGCAGTTTGGTCTTAATGAATGCGCACATCCAGTTTATGCCAATAATTAGATCTCTTGCATATTTTTTTTTTTTTTAACTTTGATTAAGAGCACACGCGCGTGATTCCTAAGGCTCTCTTTCCTACTGCATGCATTGTTGATAAAGTTATCTTGCAAAGTAAAGAAAAAAAAAAAAGTGAGCTCCATAACCATACAATCATGAGCTTATGGTTTAGCTTGATCCATGTCAACTCACAAAAATAGTAGAGAAAGCTGCATATATGGAAAAATAAGATCAGATTCAAAAGAAAAGGCAATAAGTCAAAGAACCAACAACCAACATTACCTGCTCTTAATTTGCTCTCCAGTTAATTATAATCTAGGGCCCCAGCAGTGCGGTACCTACTACTTTGGCGCCCACGACATCAAGGGGGCATTTGGATCGAGGAATCAGTAAATCCAACGTAATTCAAAGTATAGTGATGTTTGAATTTTCGTGAAGTATAATTATTTTTTTATTATTTTTTTTGACGTAACTCGTATAATTTGAAAGTTAAATTCAATTACTTATTCTGTTTATTTTGATGTAATTTAGTGCTGGTGAAATTAATTTTTTGAATTTTATTGTTTATTTTTATGTAAGTAAGTGAATCCCGTTATTTCCTGAATATAGAGATAAACTTACCGTTCTAAAATTTAATCTACTAAATAATTAAATTTTTTTTTATTATTTAAAGGTAATTCTAAGGTAATTTTAATCTATTATAAAGAAAGTAAAATTTAGATTTTACTATTTAATAAATATTTTTAGAGAAGGTTGAATGTGACGGAAGTCGAGTTCGACACTTTAGAGGAAAAAATCGAGAATAGGTGAAGTGAAGATCTAAAATAACTTGAGTTATACTATATTTTTGATTTACACTTATACCAAATCAAACGGCCCCCAAGTGAAGTCACTTTTTATCAAAAATAAATATTTTTTCATTTTAAATTAAAAATTCCAGTGCAATGCACGGCTAATAATATAAACACAGTTATCTAGTAGCTATAATTCTTAGAGTAATTAATTATTTTACATAATATTTAAAAGCACGCTCTTAGTTATATTTATTTTTTTATATTTAATTATGTTATACTATTCTGGCCTACAAAGATAATTTCTAGTTCTGAGGGGGGTGATAGTTTTATAAATAAAGAACAAAAACAAAAGTCTCCATGAGACTTCAGGTAGTTTTATATATAAGATATAATAGGACTAAACTCTTAACCCGGTTTAAGCATTTTGAGTGGTGGCTAGGCTCAAGAGGTTAAGGGAGTTAAGCGTGTTAAGATGGGAGTAGTTCTAGGATGGATGACCCTCTGAAAAATTAGAGCATCACAGTTGGTATCAGAGCTAATTACCAGCCGAAAGTGTGATATGAGTTTCGGCTGAGTCAGAATTATACAGCGAGAAAAGCGAGGCTCTCATTCTGTTGACTGTTGTGGGTAGAGCGCAGCTCACCACAAAGTCAGTTCAGACTAGCAAGACGAGTCTCACATCGCTTGATACTTATGAGTCTAAGCCTGACGAGAACGTCATAGCTTAAAAGAGAAAAGATTGTGAGACTTTCAGGTAGTCCTATATATAAGATATAATAAGGCTAAATTTTTAATCTGATTTAAGTATTTTGGATGGTTGCTAGGTTTAAAAGGTTAAAAAAATTAAGCGTGTTAGAACGATAGTATTTCTAGGATGGCTGGCCCTGAAAAGTTAGGGCGTGGCAGTCTCAGCCCCACTAATGAGTTAATAGTCTATTTTTGCCTCCCACGTTCCATTCAACTTTAACTTATTTTGTCCCTTTATATAGATTCGTGCATTTTTTTTCCCCCTCTATGACATATCTTTTGTACGCTCCGAAGATGCTAAAATATAGTAGGCGTCCTACATAGTGAGAACACTATAAGGTATGTTTTCATATACAAAACTCATAAATAAACAAACCCTTTGAAGTTTGAACCAAGAAGCAGCTTCTCTCTCCACGGTTATGCATTAGGGACTGTACGTACTTGCGTTGTTGGAGGAGAAGAGAAACAAACGAAGGGAATCTACTGGGAAACGCTGGCTTAATTTTGAGAGCTGTTTTTGAAGTTACAATGAAGAGGGTGGTGAGGAAAAGCTGGGATGAATCCAAGCAGATATGGCGCATCGCGACGCCGACGATACTAACGGCGGTGTTGCAGTTCGCGATCGGTGTCATCACCGTCGCCTTCGTCGGTCATATCGGAGAGCTCGAGCTCGCCGCCGTTTCCGTCGTCACGAACGTCGTCGAAGGCTTCGCTTACGGGGTCCTGGTAATTCGAAGTTCAAAACATTTGAATGAATTACCAATCACAAAACAGAAAAACAAGAACAAAAACAATTAAAAACTAGCTTTTTAATTTGTTTTATCATTTATGGTTAACTCTTCGGTCAACGGTGATTATCATTGCATGACTTTCATGTTGTTTGAACTCCTAAATTTTGCTCGTTTAGTTAATCGTTTTGGCGTTAGTGGATATGCTAGCCATCCCTTTAATTTCATGATGCATAATTCTACTTGATACTTCAGTTTAAGAAAACGTTGTAGATCAATCAAACATAGTATTTAAGATTTCATTTTGTCAGAGCTTAGTGAGGATCGAGACCTCGATTTTAAGTGGGTTAAGAATTTATTTGATTGCACAAATTACTGAATTTTGACATTAGATATCTTGTTCTAAAATTATGTTCCATGAAGTCTTAAGTTGATTGTGGGTGTATTAAGTAGTCTACATTTAGAAAATGCGGTTAGTTTGCACATCTTGTGCTCTTCTCCTTCCCACCGACAAGCACTTCTGTTTCTTTATTTTTACAATTCTTGCAACTTGCAATGAAAAGGGACATCATCCTAAACGAGGGGTCCATCTGAGAAAGATATTAATCTTGCAACCACATGCTCTTCATTATTAATGGCTAATAGAAGCAGAGCAGTGCACTTCAGGGTTGTATCTTGTGTTTCTTTTTTCCTTTCTTTAGGAAAATTTGGATCTAGTGTTGTTTATATGTGTTTGTATCTGAATTATTACTTAAATTTGGATTTTAGATAATGATGCACAGT
Organism: Ananas comosus; assembly: GCF_001540865.1. NCBI lineage: Eukaryota > Viridiplantae > Streptophyta > Magnoliopsida > Poales > Bromeliaceae > Ananas > Ananas comosus. Next base: position 1,060,134 of record NC_033627.1, on the reverse strand, counting down.
AGCTGAAGCTAGTAAAGATGTGTTTTAAATTGAATACATGGAAGTCACATAAAATTGTTATAATTTTTTTTTACTTCCAGTGTCCATCTAATTGTCAAAAAATCAATGGTAAGAATTTTAAGCGAGAGAAATCATAGTGGTTAAATCATAATAGGTCTGTTGATTATATAGGAGAAGCAACTAGTAAGTTTTCTCTTATTTGTTGTCCTTTAATCTATTAGTTACCTAGCTTTAAATCTGTTTCTGAATAAATTTCTCCCCTTGTTCTGTAGCTAGGCATGGGAAGTGCCTTGGAGACACTTTGTGGCCAAGCAGTCGGTGCAGGACAATTCCAAATGCTTGGTATCTACATGCAAAGATCATGGATCATATGTGGAGTCACAGCACTGGTGTTGACACCAGTCTATGTGTTCACCTCACCAATGTTAAAGCTTCTTCACCAATCTGAAGACATCTCTGACGTCGCGGGAAAGTATACTAGATGGGCAATCCCTCAGTTATTTGCTTATGCCATGAACTTCCCTCTGCAGAAATTTTACCAATCTCAGACCAAGGTCTGGGTCATGACGGCGATAGCCGGAGTAGTTCTCGCTATCCATGTTTTGCTGAATTGGGTTTTTGTTACGAAGCTCGGTTACGGCTTATTCGGTGCGGCGATGGTCGGAAATGTCTCGTGGTGGCTTATTAACTTGGCTCAATTTGTCTATTTGGTTTCGGGCTTTTTCCCTGAAGCTTGGACAGGCTTTTCGTTGGCGGCGTTTAAGAACTTGGCGGCATTTGTGAAACTCTCACTTGCATCAGCCATAATGCTATGGTCCGTATTCTTTTACTCGCAGAAACATGCACAGAGTTTGTACTAAGGGCCTGTTTGGATTCGAGACTTCAATTTTTGTTTACTTGAGGATTTCGTAATTCACTGCTGAGGAGTTTAAAAGATGTCTATATCTGCATAATATACACAACCTCTAAATCAGTTCTCTTTTCTGTTTATTGAAAGTCGAAATCATATTTCTAGTACTATAATAAATCAACTCACAGGTGGAAAGGACTATTTTGAGTAACTTGAGCATTAGGATCTTGCACTGGACTCAAATCACTCTCGTAGATTGTAATCAAGTTATTGCCAGATAACTTGTATCTATCCGAACAGGTCCTTAATGCTTTTGAGAATCCAACATTTTTTAGAGTTTAACTTGATCGTTCTTGCTGTATAGCTTGGAGCTTTGGTATTACACTGCAGTGATCATCATGGTGGGTTTATTGGAGAATCCTGAGACTCAAGTTGGAGCTATTTCAATCTGGTTAGCATTTAATATCTTCCACTTCAAAATCATCATTCAGAGACTTCTTTTATGCACATCAGTCCTAATTAATTACATTTATTTGTCATGAAAATACTTGTAATATGCCTTTTTTTCGTATTGTATATGACAGCATGAACTACCAACTATGGGCACTGATGGTTGCATTAGGTTTCAATGCTGCAGTCAGGTATATGCATTCTCCTTTCTAGCTCTTTGAAGTAATAGGCATCAAAAGAAACAGCGATATCCGAAAGCTAAACGCAGTGTTTACTCTTTTATTTTACAGTGTAAGAGTATCAAATGAACTTGGAGCAAATCATCCTAAAGCTGCAAAATTCTCTGTTATTATTGCGGTTTCTACGTCAGCCTTCATCGGGCTAATCTTTATGATTATAGTTCTCGTCGAAAGGAAGCAACTGCCGAAGTTCTTCACAGATGTACCTGAATTGATAAGAGAAACCTCTAAATTGGGGTATCTTCTCGGTGCTACGATATTTCTCAATAGTGTTCAGCCTGTACTCTCTGGTAATTCTACTTACTGTATTAGACCCTTTCAAAGTTTGATAATCATATATTTCTAAACTTTTCGAGTGGTGATTTTGTTATAAATTTTTATTGATATTTTGCAGGAGTGGCAATAGGAGCAGGGTGGCAATCCTTGGTTGCATTCATAAACATTGGGTGTTACTATTTTGTTGGTTTACCTCTAGGAGCTATTTTTGGCTTCAAGCTTAAGCTCAATGCACTAGTAAGTTATATAGGAGGCCTAAGATTAACATAACAAGTTGGTACAGTTGTGGTGAAAAGCATTGATTATTTCTTTTCTATTATGCAGGGTATTTGGGTGGGGATGTTAGTTGGTACACTGTTGCAAACAGTTATTCTGGTTGTAATCACCTTCAGAACTAAATGGCAAAAAGAGGTAAGTTACACCCAGTACCCAATGACTTCAAATCTACCTGAATTAAGTGGTTTGTACCATGGAACTATTATGCACAGCTCTTAAGGTAGAAATAAAGTATAAGTTTAGGTTAAAAAAACCAGGACCACTTGGTTCCTTGAAGCAGTTAAGTTGAAGCAGCTGGATTTTTATACTTTATTGCTAGACAGATGTCAACTACATGAATTTACTTTTGTAGCTTGGTTATTTTGAGGAAATTTTTAGCTTGTTTATAATTGATTTGTGGATGTACAATGCAGGCGATGTTAGCGGAAGAGCGGATCAGAGTATGGGGAGGACAAGTTGAGATCCAGCCAAATCCGGGAACAGGAAAGTAGTGCAGAGACTACAGAGTCAGATTTATTCCTGAAAAAACAGAAAAGAAAAGAAACAGAGAGGCTGCAGAATACAATCTTCGATTGAAGATAGGAGTTATTACACCTTGTTTCATTGTTTATCACACTGGAAATATAAATTTAATTGTCATGACCCGACAAATGAGAATGAATACTGTTCTTGCAAAGCTAGAAATATGAGTGTTCATCTGATCTTAAAAAGATTATTGGATTAAATGGTCTCCCCAAAAGTAAATATGAGTATTCATCCGATCTTAAAAAGATTATTGGATTAAATGGTCTCCCCAAAAGTCCATGGAAAAGATGAGTATTAGTTGTGAATTTCCTGAAGTGCAATACAGCTAGTAGTAATTGGCTCCACACACTGCAAAAGATGATGACACTCTGCTAGAAAGCTTTAAAATAATAATAAATAATGAAAAACTAATGCTAAAGATAATGGCGAAGATGAGCATGATGAGCATCCTTACCATCCTATCAAACTACTCAGAAAAGAATTCTTTGGATTAAAACTTATTATTATCATTATTAACTTTCTCTTTAACGTCTTGGTACAAGAGTCTTTGTAGCATAAACGCATTTATCCATTTTCTCTTTTCTTCTTTTTTCTATTTGGGAAACTATTCTTCTTTTGTAGTATATGTAATAATCTATATAGTCTTCAGAATGTCTGGCACTTATCCCATTTCAATGAAAGAACAATCATGAACCAGTTTCACAAAGGAAAAGTCCCCGTCAATCCAATATGGTTAAGGGTATTTCTGAGGCCATGGCGATCAACAGCTTCATTAGCGGCTCTGAAACCATCCCCATATACCGGGGAAGTATCCGACTCGATCTGGTGCTTGAAGAACTCTCCAAGTTTCTTCTCGAAATCGGACTTTGTGCCTTTCTTCTTTGATGAGCTGGAGGATGATGACGACGACGACGATGATGTTGATGCAGATGTGCCAGACCCGGCCATGATCTCCGAGTCCAGCCACATGTGGGCCAGCACCTGACAGATGCCCTCTTCAACCTCCGGTCGAAGAGATCGAAAACCTACAAACATGAAAGTTATAAACTGACTGTTTATCAGCTCATCTCTAAATTTATTCATAATTCAGTGATCTCGACTAAATGGCAATGAGATTCCATGACAACACAGGAGAACTTAGTCATGAATGGTTGGCTCTACAAATGATCATTAATGTTATTTCTCAAACTCACTGATTGGTTAACTGGTGAAGAGGGTATTTACAAGAAGAATCATTGAAATTATGCTAGAGGATCAGAACATCTAGAGTGACGAGACAAAGGTGGGAGGAAAGGAAAAAAGGAACAGGACTTTGCGAGAGCTTGAGTTTGCAGAAGTGTAACCTCCAAAATTTTATGTTTCTGTAGGCGGAGAGATAAATTGTTTGACTTTTTAACTGAACAAAAGTCACATCCATCCAAGAGCATCTATCTAAGGAAAAACTGTGGAAAATGTAAAACCAAATTCCAACGATATCAATTGACAAAAAAAAAGTACCTTTAAGCCGAAGCCATGCATGCATCATCTCATGTGCCAATATTGACCCTGTCAGTAACCTGCATGAAGAAACATTCATAGATGGCAATCAAAAGCTTTGCAAAAGAAGATAACTATTCATGGTTTCAGAGTTTTAATGGTAAACAATGTAGAGGAGGAAAAGATAGGTTTCTCGGAAAAGATCAAATAAATTTAAGCAGAAGATTTACCAGAAGAACGTCAACCGTACCTCGGAAGCCCAAATAATATTAGAATAGCAGTTACTTCACATTGTCGGATTAGTCTGTATGGCCCTGTTATCATTTCTATGATTCTGTTTCCTGGTCCAATTATTGGCCTTCTTAAAATCTGATGAGAACGATTTTTAATAACTAATTAAATTGAAGAAAACTTCACAAACAAAATTACAATTTACAGGAATTGCAAGATCATATTTTAAAAAAAAGGCAACTCTTTTGTCAAATCTTACAGTGCTGACAATCTGCTCTTCAGAGAGACAGAGACCTCTGGTTTCAGGGAGGTGATGATGATCCTGCACTCCAGATAAAAGAAAAAAGAGAAATCATATGTAATTATGAAAGAGAACAAAAAAAGATCATATAAAAGAAAAAAAAATAATCACATGTTCTAGTAAATTGAAAATCTTAGGAATAATTTTCCTCACTTGTTTTTCTCCTTCCATGGCTTCATTTAAAGCTTGTCTCTCAACCAAAAGCAATGGAATTGGTTGGTCTATCTTCATATTTAAACCCTCATAGAATTCTCGAATATCAAGGTACAGAGGCTGACATTCATCATTATCCATTATTGCGGAATTCAGACACTCTAGGCAAAGTTTCCGTCCATCATCTAAAGTGATATATTGAACGTCCCTTGGCTAAAATTTCAAAAGAAGAGAGGACACAAGCAGAAAACTCAGCCGATAATAATGGATCAAGCATAAGATATTACAAAAAGGCCCAAAAGAACAGGCAAAGATTGCAAACCACGAAACCCCCACCCCCCCCAAAACGCACACTCACAACCACACCCGGAGAAGAAAATGCAAAGAAGTAAATTGAAAAACCTCCATTCTTTCACAACTGCAACACCTAGGAGTGCCATCTTTCTCATGAAAAGGGCAATATTTCTGCATCCAGAAAGGATGTGCCCGGTATTCGATGAGACCATTCTCGTTTGTCGGGATCTGCAGAGCAGTCATTGTCAAAGGTTAGCATAGTCAAGCACATAAATTCTGTTAGAAAATTTCAAGAGATCGAAATACGTATGCCAGATTGTTGCCATCCAACCCCAACAGCTACAACCAATTACGCATGCCAAATAGTTGTCATCCAATCCCAACAGCTACAAACAATTTCTAACCTTCATGGAGTATACATGAAAAACCAACATTACGAAGCTTCTCACAGATAGCCTTTCACGAACAAAGTACCGCTTCATACAACATTGCCCAAAGGAAACTTCCATATGTAGTTTCAGATTTTGATGATGTTTACATATGAAGCCAATATAAGTTAAGCTCTACTACTGGAATGAACATATCAGAAACAGGGAAAGAAAATAAAAGAAAGTGATCTTCTAATTCAAGAATGCTAACGGGTCAAAAAAGTGTGGAATGACAACTACTTACAAAGTGTTTGCAAACATCACATTTCGGGTGATAAAGCTCCTTGTAGCATGACTTATGATACGGGTGATCCCCATGCATTGAGAACTGTGCCAAACAGTCAAAAGAATAATGTTAGCTTCAACTTGACTTAGAGATGATAAATGACTTTTTACTAGTTTACCTACCTCGAAATCAGATATTGGTTTGTCGCAAGCATAACACCTGAAACACTCAGGATGCCACACGGAATCCATACAACTAAGAAAGCGTCCATGTCCTATTTCTTTTTTGCACCCAGCACATATCCTACACAAAGTAAATGAAAGCAAACAAATAAAAGAGATATCAAATTGATGAATGATGGTCCTAGCTGACTAAACTGACCACTTGGGTAAATAAGGTGAAAACAGACTCTGAGGAAACTCTCATAAGGCCTCTAGCAAACTAACATGTATATTAAGAAAATATCACTCAATTATTAAGACAAACATTTGATAGAAAGGTTGCAGTTACTTCCTACCACCAGTAAGGTTCGCATAACTAGATACTGTCTTTAATGGACCTACGAGGTTGCAGTTTTTCCTGTCTCTCACTACTTCTCTGTCCACTTGAATGGAGGACCTACTCCTAGACTGTCAATAAAAGAAGCTCTCTTGCCCAAGTAATGAGGGCCATAATTAAAAAGAAGCATTAACTCTTAAGTGCAGAATAACACCACATGCTCAAAATCAAGAGAACTAAATGAATATTTTATGAAGATAGGCTCTCGTACATGTTTATGGCTGCATAGGTAATAGAGACAAGTATGAAATGCCAATCAATTCGAACTGCACACACCTTGAACCTCCCAAGGGCACAACATATGATGATGGTCGATATACTTCGTTATTTTGACGAGGAGGAGACTCAGCATACAAACTTTCTTGCACGGCCCTTGCAAGTTGTTCATCTTCAACATCTAAGAAAAAATCAGCAATTTCTAGAGTCATACATGCCGATTAAATTATAGAAACATGCTTGAAAATTTAAAAGAAAAACTTGCAATGAGTAAATTGCATAATATGGCAACGGCTGATAAGTACAATACAAACCAATTGCCTTCCCTTTGTTTTGCTCTTCTGATAGAGATAAGGCAATAGCACGATCAATATCTTCATTCTCGTCCGACTGGAGATCCTATTGATGTAACTACTAAAGATTAGGATAAAGTGCTAAACAAGGTGTTCAAAATGAAAGTACACGGGCTGGAAAGCTACTACATCATTTCGGCAAACAACAGTAGGGGGAAAGGACAATTAATACAAAAAATTAATTCCTTCAAGCAGGAAAATAAGACTGCATGCAATAGACGATAATGCACGAGCCTTCATCGCTAACAGAAAGCTTATGCAGTTATTAGCATGGTTTCACTTTATCCGCAGATTCTTTCTTCACTATATCCCCGCCTCAGAAGAGGAAACATTAAGTGCAGATTGAATTGATTTTATCGCAAAAAAGAATCACTACTTAAAAGGGAGATTAAGAACAATGTCACTACAAATGATTTGCGGCGTTCGCTTGAAGCCCCGTCATCTACTGACTTTCCATGGTATTGTCCCCTCGAAACTTTACTGCTGGAACCTTTAAGTATCCTGTCCAGCCAACCCATGTCTGGAAGTGTTTTTGAAACATGAGCAGAATGGTTGACACCTGAACAATAAAACACCACAAAAGCAGTGGAACTCAATATAGCTAGTTCAACAGCATTATAAAGAATATAGCAAACATAAGAATAAAATATTTTGAGGGATGTTCAGATTTTTTTTTTTTATTGCTATAATAGCTCTCAAACATAACGGTTCAATGGAATGGATTTAATTGGTAACGATTGCAGCCAATGGCACGAACCGCTCAATTGATCATCAAGGTTGTGTATGTTCCGGGGACAACAAGAAGATAATTCAAATTATTCCCGTTATTCAACCAACACAATAGAAAGGAATAGTTACCCTGGTTAGGGTTACTTTCGGATAACCTAGTAACAACAATTCTAGCTCCCCTTAGAATAACTCATCGGCGCGATCATTAGAGTTATTCTTAACCAAGATAATTCACCCTCCTGTATCCTTATGAGGCCAAACCGAAGATAACACTAATTTTGCTCTAAACTATCCCAAAATAGTAGGAAAATCCAAGAATATGATCACACTCCTAAAATTCCATTCAACCAAATAGTGATATGCCTTGTGTAAGCATTTCTGAGCATTAATTAGCTCAACTCAGCAAAACACCAAAAGAAAAAAAAAGAAAAGTTTGCAAAGACTCTGCTATCTATAACTAATTCAAGCAAACCAATCATTTCTACAATTAAGAGAAAGAACCATGAAGCTCTGAGTTTCCCAAACTCCAAAAAAGCAACTAAATTCCTTCCCAGGACTATCTAATTTTAGCCAAAATTTTATTTTTTGTTTAAAAAACATAAATACAAGCTCAATAAACTGGAAACGAATAATAAAAACACAAGTAAAAAAAAAAACATCGTATCTCATACCTCAAAGGAAATAAGCCATACGCGTCTCTTCACTTAAAGCTAATAAATAGAAGAAGAGAAGAAAAGAGAAGAGGGTAGAGAAAATTCTGAAATCTCCTCAATCTGGCGCACAGGTAGTATTGTGTTAGATAAAAGCCAAAAGGGTCGACGTGTACCGGCGTCCGCATAAGTCAAAAGGTGAGATCGCCGCACCCTTATTTTCGCCCTTCGTGCTCTTGCGTTGCCATCACCTACGTCACCGCGAACCCATAGAATGATTTCGCTCGCACGGTGCCGCGTCTCTTTCACGCATAAAAGAGCATGAGGTGCATAGTGCTCGGTGTAACGGTTGGGTGTGACATGTCACCGTTACACTGAATAAGAACTCTCGAGAGAAAGAAGAGAATCAGGATTGGGCGATGCGCAAGCGCCGGCGCGTCGTTCTCGTCTCTCCCGAAAAGTCAAAAGCTATGTTGTTGTAATCTCTATGTGAAGTTTACCCCACTTTTACTCTATCTTATTATTGATTATAATAAGCCCAGCCCAAGACTACGTTTAACGGGCCTTAAACGAGTAACGTTACAAGAAATAGTGGCCCCAATATGACGACAATAAGATTGTGGATTGTGACAGAGACAGCTTAATTATCCATCTGGTGGCTTTTCACCGCAGCAGAAGCTCAAAAGTTTAACTAACTTCCTGCTTCCTAGTGCAGCAAATGCCACAAACTACTTGTTTAACAAACATTTTCCTGCAATAAATTTAAGATACATGCAACTAAAAACCTTCCAACTTTTACAATGCCACAACACAGCAACGGAGAGGATTCTGATGGATTTGATATCAGATCTTCAGAAGCCCCATGTTTTTTCAGAACAAAAGTGAGTTCTTAAAGGGTGCAGCATACAAGAAAGGAGAAAACAGATTCAGGTGCAACCATCAATACAAGAATATCTGTTTTCAAACATAAACACCCACTGAAACATTTTCAGTGAACAGATTAGAGAACAATGTATACGCCTCTTACTCACAACTTCCTCTTTCTTTTTTTTTCATGGGTTCACCTCATTGGGTTTAAAAAGACCATTGATGAGCCGGCAAAAAATCAACATAACGAGCTTAAACTTTGGACAAGTAGTGCAAAATTTTCCTCTCATCATAGCACTCCAATTAGCTACACAAGATCACATGATTTACATCTCATTTGATTAGCCTCAAAATAAACTCTCGCCACTACCAGATTATGCAATCGATGTACTACTGAAAAGAAACCAATAGTAGTAAAATTCCCGGAAACGTGTAAGACCATCTAATGCTTATCATCCTTGGGAGTGTCTTTCTTAAGAGCCTGAGAGTCCAACTCCTTGGGTGTTGATTTTTCAGCAGACCTGCAGAAAAAGGAAAATAGATAAGAAAACAAATCTCTTCCTAGTAATAGTTTTGGGGGAGTTGGTGGGGTGTCGGGGGAGGAGGCGCCTAAGTTGTGACGAGCATTGAAATTATCATTAACGATACAATAGTCAAGGTGTATATCGTCATGGTGGTCATAACTTGGGTAAACCGCAAGAAACATACCATATTCAGACTTAGAAGACTTAAATATAAAGACATAATGACGAAATCTGCGCTAGTAAGGTGAGCTAAAGGTTATGCCAAGCTTCGACAAAAGTTCTCAAAAATCATCACTAAGGCCTTACCAGTTCTAGTTTCTAAATATATGGGTCCTCAAACCTACCCTAAACGCAATCCTCCAAGCTAGAATCAAAGTTCAATCTTTTGATCCTAGTTTCAAAATAAAGTTAGATGGGGTTAAATTTGTCAGCATGTAACAGATTAGTCAGCTAACAACTATATATTTAACATCCTGCAAGAATTGTAGGATCCAAATAAAGGATTTATCATCTATCGAGCGATACAGGAATATGAAGGAACTGTGCTCCATCCTTTTGTGTGTGCGGGTGCGAAATAGAGCTTCGTTTGAAGTTACCCTAAATTTACCTCCAAAATCCATCATAGACTGATAGATTCAGAGAAAAGCTCAAGGATAACTCAATAAAGCACATGAATCTTAAAGATACTTACATCTATCAACTGGAATGAGCATATAAAACGACATAGGAACTAAATCGAGCCCCCAAAACTAATGCAAGGGATTTAATTAGTCAATGAAAGGCGAAGGGGGGGAGGGATTGGTTACTTTGCGGCGGAGGCGGATTCCTCTTCGAGCCAATGGCGGATGTGGCGGACGTTGCGGCGGAAGATGGCGGCGGATTGCTTGACGTCGCTGCGGAGGAGGATGATCGCCGCGCTCACCCCCACCACCGTCAGTATGAAGTTCGTTAACGCCATTGATTCTTCTTCTTCTTCTTCTTCTTCTTCTTCTCACTAAACCCTAGCGAGCTCTTCTTCCCGTTTCAGAGGAAAAGTAAACTAAACTACAGCGTCTACAGTGCTCCTGCTCCGTCGGATTATGGGCTTTACGCAGCCCATAGTTAAACGCTGCACTGAAGAATATTCGCTGGATCTCGAATTTTCACGGCCCGTTTAAGAGGAAATTTTATATTCGTTTTTTTTTAAAAAAATGAAAGAAAATGTAGTTAGAATTTTACGAATTATATTTTAATTGACTCAGCGTAATCTGCCTAAGTTAAATAAATATCTTTCAGGCACAAATACTGGGCTGTAAATAATAAATACTCAGTGGGCTAAAGATTTGAAATAATAAAATACAATCATCTTCCGTGTTGTTTGGTTGAATCTAAATATAATTTACATGTAAATTCAATATTTGATTTAATATATTTGATTTCAACTGTTATAATTAAAATTATACAAAATAAGATAAAATTACGCACAAATTAATGACAAACTCTACCTATAATATTTAGAGAAATTAACTTTATATAATAGGCAATTGCATACCATCCTAATTAATCACCTTTTAAACTACAGTAATTAGATAAAGAAAATACTTCTCAACTGCATATAACGAAGTAAATTATCTAGTATACAGTGTGTCATATTACATCCAACTAAATAAATAATATATGGTTATAATTTTTATATTTCTAACTTTATGTATGCTCAACTATACAATACTTACACAACTTGCTGGCCGTAAAATAAGGCGCTAAAATTTGTTAGTAAGAGAAAAAATTGTTCCACTGTGTTATTGTCTTTCGTACAGAATGAACGTTATTTAGTTGTAATAGCAGATAATTAATTTACTAATTTCGGCTCAGTTTATGTTGGGTTTGGATTAGCTTCAGCTGTTAGCCTGGTCTTTGCTTTTACTTGTCTTTATACTTTCAGCAATAATTATATTGCGTATGGATTTAGTAATATAAATTTAGCACATTTAAAAGTATGATTCTGAAATATGAAGATAAAGTTCAAATTTAGCACATTTAATTCAGTTGCAAAGAGTTTTTTTTTAAATATTTTTTTAAAGCACTACTCAAATAGTATGTTACATGAAAATCTTTGGTTATCTTAATTTGTTTAATGTGATTATTTAGAAATCTCCTCTCCCTCCTCCGCCTCGGACCGCGTCTAACTCGGCCCTACTCGCCATTCGCTCAAAGGAGAAACGAGGGGAAAAAGCCGGAGAGGAGGAGCTTGAAACCCTAATCCCCGATCCCTCGCCTCTCGATCTCCTTCGATCCCCAGCGTCGTCGTCCTCCTCGATGCTTAACAGCATCTCCATCTCCGTCTCCGACGACGACGAGTTCGCCGGAAAGATGCGCGTCCGCGTCCGCCAGAAGCGCAAGAAACCCGACCACCACCACCACCACCTACGGCGGCGGGAGATTCTCCGGCGAGCCCTAAGGACGGCGGTGCGGTGGTGGCCGCTCCTCCTCTTCCTCCCCGCGATCGCGTTGCTCCTCTTCGAGAGCTCGAAGCTGGGACGAAGCCCCCGGGACGAAGGGGCTAAGCCAGATCTAGTCACCTCCGCTGGGGTTTGGACGTTGCGGAGCGAAGTGTCCCGATCGGATCGCGTCACCGTCTCCGGAGAGTCGCTGGGAAACCTAAATCGCCTCGATCACACCACTAGAGTCGTCAATGGCGTAAGAGAGCGTAAGACATCTCGAATCTATCTCTTTTATTAATGTAATGGAGTGATTTGGGTTGCAATGTGTGAGCCAATTTTGAAACTGAATATTGTAGTGTGGATGAGAATTTTTGTTATCCTCCACTAGGATTTTATGTTATAATACTAGAATTTAGCAATCTAGGATTGTTTGGATTTTATATTAGCAATTCAGCAACCTTATGAATTAGTTTATTTTAAAATTTGTTCAATTAATTAATGTAGATAGCTGACTTTTCTCTCTTACTTAGGTCCGATCGAAAAGTGTGAAATTGTGGGATTGGTATAAATTTTTAACAAGTAATTCATAATGTATTTTGCTAGAAGTGAAGATCATACTTGGTGTACGCAAGATGCAAGTTGACTGATAGAGAAAAGGAACAAATTTTAATTTATTTCTTAGTCGTGGGATTTAGAAAATTTTATTGGTTGTTCCATTACTAAATTGCAATTCCGCATAGATCTTCCTCTCTTAGCTTGTTTGACTTTTGACTCAAATAGAATATGCTGATTATGTTCCCCTGAGTTGACCAATTCTATTTATTCCCTCTTTCTTTGGAGCTGTGATGTGAGGCCTTGAGGAACTATATCTCCTATAGGTGAAGGGAGACATTGTTGCTGACCAATTTGACTAACCATTGTGATATAACTATACATAGAGCTTCAGCTTTGCACTAACTTTTTTTTCCTTCAAATTTGCTAACACAAATAATTCAAATTTCTATCATGGCCATTAACCTTCTTGCTTCATGTTGCTATGTGTATAACATGTTAAAGTTTCTATCGCTATTGCCATTATTAACGATTTCCTATTCAAATTCTTTGTCTTCACTTTCTAAATTAGTTGAAACTAAAATCCAAGGCAAATATATTGCTTATTGATACTTTTCTTGCATTGCCAGCTTGCTTAAAGATGCTAAGTACTGAGAAATTGGAGAATCTAGATTTCCCAGCAACTGCAGAGCCCAATTTTCCCATAAGGAGAGTTGTTTATAGATCAGACTACCATAAACATCACACCGTCAAAGCCAATGCTACTCATTTTCTGGACCAAGTAGAGCGTACAAGGTTTAACTTATTCACTGGATATCAATCACTTCGTGAACGAGAAGCAAGTTTCAAGGTTCATGATTATGTAATGCCTTCTTTGTTTTTGACATTCTATTTTATATTAGCTGCAATTTGACATTTGGAATCATGCGATAGGTTGTCATCGTCCTTTTATTTGCCTTGTCAGTTTCTCTACCATAGCATTTATCTGCATGCTTGAAATTTTCAGGTGAATGAAACTGCTGTGGTGCATTGTGGTTTTTACAGTGATAATGGAGGCTTTAAAATTTCTGATGAAGACAAAAATTATATGAAAACGTGCAAAGCCGTTGTATCCACCTGTGCATTTGGTGGCGGTGATGATCTTTACCAACCTATAGGCATGACAGAGGCATCTATTAAGAAGGTAGCTTTTACTAAATTTTGATGATTGGTAAACAATTATGTTCGGCTGCTTATGCAAAAATTGTTCTATATCACAGGTATGCTATGTGGCCTTCTGGGATGAAATCACTCGCTCAGCTCAGGAAAAGGAAGGAAAAACCATTGGTGATGACAACATGATCGGTCAATGGCGCATAATAGTTGTTAAGGATCTTCCTTTCTCGGATCAAAGATTGAACGGGAAGATACCGAAGGTAAACTAAGTTCCTTTTCATTTCCTGTGCATGTGCACGCACACGTGTGCACAAAAACAAAGATTTATTCTTTTAGGGGTAGCAGCCGTCTTGTTAACTATATATATGGTGTGGAACACAAATAGTTCGTTTAGGCTTCAGATATTCTTTTGGAATTTTGCAACTTTTTAATTCTTAACCTTGAGAATTGACTTCTACATGATTGGCTCACTCGATCATTCATTTTACAAATTAGATGGTTTCTTTGGTGGGATCTGATTAGATTTTACTTTGGCTGAACATTTATGAAATTCTCTTCTTCAGATGCTGAGCCATCGCCTTTTTCCTAAAGCAAGGTACTCAATCTGGGTGGACTCAAAATCTCAGTTTCGAAGAGATCCAATAGGTGTGTTAGAAGCGCTTCTTTGGCATACAAATTCTGTCCTTGCTATTTCTGAGCATGGAGCACGAAGTAGCTTATATGATGAAGGGAAGGCCGTTGTTCAAAAGCACAAAGCAACCCCTGAAGAGGTGGAAGTGCAATTAAATCAGTATCGTCAAGATGGGATTCCTGATGATAAAAGACTGAAAAATGGGAAGAAAGGTTAGCTTCTAATCATAGCTAGTGGCTGGTCTATAACACAATTTGCCAATTCAATATCTTAGCAATTATATACTATGCCATCCCAGAAGGAAGATACTGGGGTATGTTTGCTTCTTTGGAAACTATTCGATAGAGCTGCTTGAAGCAGCACTTATAGCTTTCGAAGTGCACCTCCCTAACAGTTTCTCGGAGTAGCTGAAGCAGAAGCATCGAATTAAAGAGCTTTTGCTTTTGGCGCCCAAAAGCTTATATAAGCTCTTGCTCGGCCAAAAGCTCTAGACTTACTGTTGTCAAACACCTGGCAGCATCTTGTTGCAGAGAATCTGTTCCGTAAGCTAGACCAAATGGACACCTAATCTAAACTGATGCATTGATGCTGGGTTGCTACATTGCAGCTCTAGCCGAAGCATCTATTATTGTGAGGGAGCACACACCATCAACAAACCTCTTCATGTGCCTTTGGTTCAACGAGGTAGTTCGATTCACATCTCGGGACCAGATAAGCTTTCCCTACGTCTTGAGGCGGCTACAGACGCCAGGAATCAACATGTTCCCTGTATGCACTCGAAAAGATCTGGTGAACAGTATGGGCCACAAGCAAAAAGTGAAACCTCTTCCAAGACAGTTTATTTGAGAATCTGAATCTCTCTCTCTCTCTCTCTCTCTCTCTCTCTCTCTCTCTATTTTTAATGTTTCTTCTAATCATTCATTGGCAAATAGCATCTCTAACCCATAACTTGCATGTAATGATTCTGCTTATTACTCCCTCCAAATGGTCCACATTCTTGGTCTAGTCGGTTGATCTAATTTCTTCGCAATGATTTATTTAACTCTCTACTAGGATAATTTGCCCTGAGGAGACCAACTTGTCCTCTAACAGGAGCATGGTTGAATCCTTGTTGATTCACATTTCCAGCTAAGTTTATTTCTAAATGAAATAAGCGAAGGGGGTAGCATGCTACCTATCTCTCTCAAAAAAAAAGAGAAAAAAAAAAAACAGAAAAAAAAAAAAACAGGAGCATGGTTGAAGCTCCTTTCTTGTTCGTTGTAATATGCGAAGAATTTCGCCTGTTACTTATATAGATATCATAGTATTAGTTTACAACTAGGATCACATGTTATGTGATCGTAGATGCTGATTTGTATTCAGGCATTTGGACAGTTGGTGTAGAAATGGTGCCTATTACTCGATTCTACAATGATAAAAGTGACTGTATACTGACAAAAATCATGATCTCGGATGGAATTGAACTTGTTCGTTATCCGTAGAATAACAAAAAGGTCTAATGGGGACAAGGGCCTGCTCATAATAAAGGGCTAGGCCCCATAAGAAGAACATCCTGTATAGTAGGTTTTGAAGAGACCAGCAAAATTCGCCGCATGTTCTGATTCTCACTCTAGGATGCGTGCAGCCCTGGTGCGGCTACAGCTTTTGCAGAAATATTTCTTGAACATAGCTATTGAAGAATACGCAGTTTCTAACAATATTTTCCAACAATATCGCCCGGCAATTGTGATTCAAAAGTCAAACAGAGCTTCCATACTTGAGACGAATAAGTTTTAACTTTAGCCTTTTCCTGTAGTGAAAGTACTGAAGTGCTACTTCTTTGTTGCAATTCCGCAAGACGCATCATTGCAATCTTCTGTTTAACTTCCTTTCGGGGAAGTTCTTTGGTTGCTCGAGTCCTGCAGAATCTAACGTAATTTATGTACTTATTAATGTTTATTCAAATTTTGCTTTTGCTAAAGATGGTGGTATTAAGTCTTACCCGGATTTTTGGCTGAGAATCTAAACACTTCTTTTTTCTTTTTTTTCCACTTCCTCTTTTTCGTTCTTCCTACGCTGTTTTTTTTTTTTTTTTTTGAGAAAGAGATAGCAAACTACCTGCTTTATTCATTAAGCGAAATGAATTTAGCGTACATAATCCTATGCTGTTCTACAATTTTATTATCAGTTAAGTACATACTCCACTTACCGTTTAAGTTTCTTTGATCACACACCGCATGATTAAGCTCCGTAATTCCGGCCGACTGTTTCCCTCACCCTTTCATCTTTATAGACGAACTTCGTCGTTTATTACGTTTTGGCGATATCTATAAATTTTTTTCACTCGTTAACTTTTCAACTTTTTTATCACTAACAATTGTAAACTAGAGTTGGCAATGTTTTGTCATTTTAAAGACTATTTGCTTGTAAGTACAGAGAAATGGATTGGAGCCAGATAAATTAAGCCTATATCATCAACTTACTACCGTAATTATGACTATGATCTTTGTTGATAAAGAGAGTGGATTCTCTTCGCTTTAAACTTTTAAAATATAAATGCAAGAGGCTATATGGTTGGACCATGCTACATACTAAAAATCACATAAAATGTGGCTAAACTACACATGGGCATCTTCACGGATCTCCATCTCTACAGGGTAAAGGGTTAGCTCATCCATGTGGTATGCCCATTACCAAAGCTTTCCATCTGTCTGTCGAATTTGTAGCCATCTTGTAGTTGCTGTGGTGATCTTAACAAATAATTTATCACGATATTTAAATAATTCTACAATTATTGAACCTGTTGTTCTTAGTGAATTTTGACATTATGTACCATGTTACTAAAGTGATCGATTTATTCCATAAAAACCTAAAAATATTTCTCCGAGTGTACGGTTACAGCATTAAGAGCCTAGTGAATGGTTATCCCTAGAATGTCATATTATTTTTTTTTAATTTAACATTATTTTCTAACTATTCGGTGCCCATACTAAACAATCCTCCAGCCAATATGGTAAGCTCTCCTCATGCTTGTATTTAAAATGCAATGAACATGTAAAGCTCCAAAACTCAAGTTGTGACAAAAAGACCAGCTTTTTTTAATATATATATATATATATATATATATATATAGAGTGGGCTGGTATGCTTTCGTAAGCACGGAGGCCTCCGTGCTTCCACTTTGTTTTCGATGTTCGGACTTTCGAATCGACGATCGGCTCCGTTAGAGTTGATCTAGAGTATTTAAAGTACCAAGAAATTAAATTTTGCGATTTTTCGATATCATTTGCCTAGTGATCGAAGGGGCTCAAAATCAATAATTTTAACGGCCGTGGTGAGCCGGTTGCAAGTTTAACGGTGTAGAAATATCCAAATCACGTGAAATTTTGATAGAAAATTCTTTATACCATATAAAACAAGATCAATAACTTTGATCTAAAATTTTAATGTCATATCATCATATTTTGTGAGATTTTTATTTTCAGCCGTTGATTTTGAGCCACTTCGATCACTAGGCAAATGATATCGAAAAATCGCAAAATTTATTTTCTAGATACTTCAAATACTCTAGATCAAGTCTAACGGAGCCGATCGTCGATTTGAAAGTTCCAACATCGAAAACAAAGTGGAAGCACGGAGCACTCCGTGCTTCCGAAAGCACCCCAGACGCACTCTATATATATATATATATATACCAGCCACCCCTTTTGTTAAAAGGTAAAGTTTTTTATCAGCACCAGAGTGGAAAGTGGTGCGTGTGCGTGATGCTGATCACTTGGCCCACAAATGTTTTCTTTAGCCTTGGTATACCAAAAAACCTAAATCCATGAATCATTAAGAAATGGATGCTTTGACAAAGAATTATACCTCACGAGGACAACATAGGCTTCTTGGGCTCCTCTAGAGATTATTAATCCCAAAGTAATGTGAGGAAAAATCCAATAGAGGAAACATTTTTTGGACAAGTTATCACCCTTCACCAGGTCACTAATATCAGAAACTAATCCACTAAATGTGTTTTAGATCACATTAAAAAGACATAACATATCAAAAATCATAATTTCATACACCTATTTTTGATAAATTGAATATTCTATACTGGAGATAGGCCTTTTAGAATTAATTTATAGGTCATATATATTAAATTAGATTCAGAGGTAGGGACGAACCGGGCATACAATAATTTCTCGGTTTCGTATAAGAATTATAGCCGTTGCTTTTATCCCTCACTTTCATCCCTTTTGAGAATTGTCTCATGTTCTTTCACCTTTTAAAAGTTCAACACATTCTTTGGAGAAAACCAGTTTTTATGAAAATATTAATAGAACGTAGATTAGTGTCTACCATATAATATATTGAAATAAATAATGGTGGTTGTTATTTTATTCGGTGTTGTTGGACGTGTTACAAAATTGTGGTGTTTACAATGTTAAACCTTGATTAGTTGCAACCACGTCTGAACACGAATTAATGTTCTTCTAAAAGAAATTGGAGTAGTACATTCATTTTCCTTGTTGATGGAGACATGCTAATATATTTATATATAATTTCGGGATAAAATTTCAAAGAGATTATCAATTATTGTTAGGTGTTGAAATTGGTGACTGAGTTTGGCGAGAAAACCAAAACTACGTAGAAGTTGTAAATAGTGTGACAAGACAAGGATATATAACATCATTTACATTTACATTCCTAATTATTGTTATATCTTATGTAAAATTAGTCATAGAACGTGTCAGATTCCTGATATTTAGCCCTATCTGTAAGAAAATCGAGTAGATATGGGTATGCGTGACTTTGAGGACTAATACAATTAAATAAACCATTACATGTTCGTAGGCCAACTTACGCAACCAATTTTTTTTACTGGAGGAACAAAAATTGAGATGCTAAGTACTAAAAAAATTTAAAATAATTGGCTCTAGTAAGAAGTGAAAATATGAGGCTTAAAAACTCAAAGTTTCAAATTAAAAGCTTGTAATTCTGATTTTCACTTTGAATGGTAGAAAAAATATATAATGAGAAAGTTATCAAGATTTTTACAATAAGTGTTGCTCAAAGTTTGTTTTCAGAACTCACAACTAATTCAAGTTTTTATGTACTTTCTACAAAGCTGCTATTTAACAGAAACATTAATAGCTTTTTAATGGACTCTTCTCAAAGCTTCTCACTGTTCTGACAGAAGCGGAAAATTGAAATTTTTACTGCTATTATTTATAAACTTCTTTTATATTTTATTATTATTATTTTTAAAATTTTTACTGCTAGTTGTGATAGAAAGAGAAGCCACACCAAATAAATTAATAAAAGGTCCCTATCTATCTGGTGCTAGTCAGGAACAAAACCTAAACCAAAACCAAAATTATCTTTTCTACCTGCTGTTCCTACTCCTATACGTGACTCCATGAAAAGATCCACCACCTATTTATTGTACTTCTTAAACAAGGTATGGAAAAAGATGAGCCATTTTAGAATATACGAAGGTCAAATGGGGCTTTTTATGGCACTCAAGTGCTTGTGTATGCGTATGTACCTATAAAGGCTCCAAAACCTTGCACATATAATTGCCTAAATATTGCTTTTGAATGCAATGGTTTGGAACACAGTGGGCGAAGACACATTGATAGACCCATTTTTCTCCTAACTTCACTGTGTAAGTTCATTTTCTCTCTTTTTCCTCTTCAAAATTCCTCTTCTTTTTTTTTTCAACTGCTTTTGGTCATTTTCGTATGTAGTTACCCCATTAGTGATAATAATTTATGGTAAATTTTCAGATATTTCAAACATGCAAATGGAAATTGAAGGAAACCATGAGATTAAGATGGAGGCAAAATGCTACAAGCCCTTTTGGAGGCCAGTGAATTCCAATAACATATCTTCAAGGAATAAGTGCTCAAATAGGTGAGAGAAACTTACATATTCATCTAAGAAAAGTTTTAAGTTCCTAAATCTAACTTTTTCGGGTTTTTTTTTTTGTATAAACAGTGATTCTGATGAGAGAATTAGGGAAGATGTGTTGGACTCTTCATCAAAATTGAGCCACCATTCTAAGCTGGTAAAGCTCTTTTTATATCTATCTCTCTCTCCCCCCTCTATCACCATATACTTGGTTTGGAACACTAGGAACAGTTACAGTTGTATTTTTTTTTTTTTTTTGAAAAAGAGTTACAGTTGTATTAAAACACAGGATATTAATTTGTTAATAATTTATAATTTATATATGAAATGTTTTACTTCTTTGTTACTGTGTAACTTACCGAACTTCGGTCTCTGTTGAATTTCTAAGTTAAGAGTATAACGGGATTTTATTGAATTTCTCATTTACTATGATTTTTTATCGCCGCAGTTTGTATTTGACAGAGGAATGAGGGGCAGAGTGATTGTTGATAAGCCTAATGTTATTTCCAAAGATGAGGTGCTAAGATGAACTTAACTAGTTATGCTATGCTTGTCAGGATAGTGGAAGTATAAAGGGCTGTTCCGACATCGGCAAGAAACCGTTGCCGAGTTTGGAGCTTAAAAGATCATTGAAGCATGAGGTATGAAACCGAGCCCACGAATCTACAAAACATTAGCACTAGAAGATATGCTTCTTTACGGAATTCTGAGCTTAGTAGATGAACTCTCTTTAATTCTGGTAACTAAAGTAGATTTCCGATTGTTTTCTTGTCAGTGGCTTTATGTTTCGTTGCGTTTCAGATTATACAACTCGAGCAACGACTACAGGACCAGTTGGTGGTGCGTGGCGCTCTAGAAAAAGCCTTGTTATATAGGCCTTCTGCGATTAGTTTGTCAAATGATACCTCAGTGCCGAAGGTAAACCCTTTTTCCTCTTGTTTAACTTGGAAAGGTCGCACTTTACCTTCTTGTATAAAACCTGGAATTTTCTACAATAAACGAAATTCTGGAAGATATATAATGCCCGTTCCTATGTTAAAAAGGTACCTTGGAGGAAGAACAATGTTCTTAGATATGAGTTAAAAACTGTTCATTAGGCACTCACGCACAAGATGCTTCAATATGTGCATAAGCCCAATAGCCCTTTTAATAGAGAACCGATGGTCACTTTCAGAAAACATCATAAATTCTTCAGGTTGGAATGATTATTCACCTGCACCTGGAAACTCTCTTTACATCACATACTATGTACATCGACAGTTATTAGTTCATTGCAATGTGAATTCTAGAGCATCGACCATTTGAATCAATGCTTTCATTACCCTGGTTGTTGCATTTCTTTTGTTGGAAAAATCCTAATTTGTCTATTATTGGCTCTTTCTTCCTTTTTAACTAACCAGCTGATCCAATTTTGAGGTTTCAGGCCACCGAGGAACTGATAAGGGAGATCGCTTTACTAGAATTAGAGGTGATGCACTTGGAGCAGTATCTCCTCTCGCTCTACCGAAAAGCTTTTAGTCAGCAAATATCAACCTTATCTCCGACTAATAAAGACACATCAGAGCAGCCTCTGACTGCTCGGTCAGGGCAATGTCAAGAAACAACAGGAAATGCCAACTCGTCCAAAAGAGAAAGTCCACCGATTCTCTCTAGCAGTAGACAAATTCTGATGAAGCCGACTGATCCGCCAACAAAACACTCTCCTGTAATTTGCCAAGAGACGCAGCAAGAAGGCGCTCGTGTTCAGCGTAGCCATTCTTCAGTCTCACAGCGTGCGGCGTGTTCGGCTAGAATATCTCCATCACAAGAAAGCCTCAAAAGAGCTCTTCACTCATTCTATTCGCAACCGTTATCTTTTCCTAAGGTAGGTGACTTAATGGTGCTGGCTTGCATTTGGGAGTTCTTTGAGCTTATTTATCCCTGGTTGAGATTATGCAAAAGTGCCATTTGAGTACAGTTCTTTAAAGAAGCGTTCAACTCTTTTTCATTAAAATCTCCTTAATAGCTATCCCCTGCAGTAGAAGCAGAAGCTCCAATTTGAAGCTTATGCTTTGGACCGCTCAGTCATCTTCCAACCATAGCAAAAGCTACAGAGTTTTTTGTTTCCCAAATGTCTAGTTTTCAAAAGCTTCTGGTTTCCGGAGTGAGAAGCTGCTCTAGAAGCTAGGTTAAACAGGCAGTAAATGTTGCTTCTGATATTGATTTATGCTACACAGGAAGGCGAGAATTCAAATTCAAGGGCGGTGAGCTTAGCTGATCATCTGGGTAAAAATATAGACGATCACATTCCTGACACTCCTAGTAGAATTTCAGAGGATATGGTTCGGTGCATGGCTGCAGCATATTACAAGCTTGCGGATACACCTTTGGATCGTAATGGCCCCTTATCATCCCCTACTTCATCCTTCTCGTCAATAAATGCATTTTCTCCACAATACATTGGAGATATGTGGAGTCCAATGCGCAAAAAAGAATCTATTCTTGATACTTGGATGATAAATGCATTCGGGATAGAAGGATTGAGAGAACTCACCGGACCATACAATGCCATGTTAGAAGTGACTTCAATTTCCCGGGACCGTGGAAAATTGAGAGATGTTCAAGACTTGCTTAAAAATTACAAGTGAGTAATTCAATTTACGCCCTTTGTCACTATTTTCGTTTGAAAGTAGTCTTGCTGAAGATATTTTTATCAACTGATATATATTTGATGATGGACTCAATGGCTATTTTTAATAAGCTAATATAAAAGTCATCTATCTTATAATATCAACACTGTGACGTTTACTTCATTCTGCGATACATTGGTTGGTTATTAGTTGGAGACGCAGTCTATAACTCACTGATCATTCGCATCATTAAAAGAGTGAATTGGTAATACAGAAATTGGTAATCCGTAATTCTCCTGATCATTTCAATAAGCTTAAATTGAATGCCCTCATTTCAGGTCGATGGTTCGGCGATTGGAAACAGTTGATCCGAGAAAGATGAAGAATGATGAAAAGCTTGCCTTTTGGATCAACATACATAATGCTTTGCTAATGCATGTAATGATTCTTCATTATCCATCAAATCTTGGTGAAGAAAACATTTTATTGAGCTGTACATTTTTTCTGCCACTTCTGCAGGCATATTTGGAATATGGCATTCCACCAAATAACTTGAAAAAGATGTCTATGCTCGTGAAGGTAAACATAATATTGAAACCGTCATATTTTTGTCCATCGTACTATCATCGTATGCACATGAGATGAATAGCATGTCTGTACAGAACGATAGTAACTAGATTGTTTACTGCAGGCTACATGTATCGTAGGTGGTCGCTCTATAAATGTAGCCACGATCCAGGGTTTGATTCTTGGATGCCATACACACTGTCCAGGACAGGTACATTCGCAACTTTCTTAGCTTCCAGCAGCTAAGATATCATAATGCAGTTGAGTTTTTCAGCATTTAGCAACTCTTCAACTTGCTATATTAGTTTTAAAAAGGACACCTTTTAGTCTTAGATAACGTGGTAGTAACATCGTAAAAGGTGATTAAAATTGTTACATGAAGGCGGTGACTTCAATGAATGTTTCTGGAGAAAAATATTGAGTCCATAAACATAATAACTTGACTACTGTCCTGCAGGATACTGTTCTGCCTAAAACTAATAATATTGTTATATTGGAGATGAACCTTCAGATTAAGTGCTTCTTTTTGTAGATTAAAACATCTCTTTTCGTCTTCTTGTAGTGGTTACGCTTATTACTGCATGCGCGGATGAAGAATAAAGCAGGAAATAAGTTGGGAGACTATGCTATTGAGCAATATGAACCTCTTTTGCATTTTGCACTTTGCTCAGGAAGCCATTCTGATCCTGCGGTAAGTTTTTTCAATTGTACATCTCTTTCGTATGTATTTTATTGCTTCAAATAATCACCTATAACTGAGAAGTAAGAATCATGCTGAAAAAGGTAAAATTATATATGCCCCACCAAAATAAGGTCCTGGACAGAGCTTTTGTAGAACTGTCCTATCCGTCAACAATTTTTTTAAAACATGAGTGTCTATTGTGATCATATCATATGACATTAACATGAACTATGCAGTTAACAGACCATCTGATATAATTTTAATCCTTAACAACATTACGAGTAAGAAAGATTTAAGATCTTTTTTGTATTTTGGTTTCCAGGTAAGAGTATATACTCCAAAGAGATTAGCTCAGCAACTTGAAACTGCGAAAGAAGAGTTCGTTCGCGCGACTGTTGGTATCTGGAAAGAACAAAAGATCCTTCTGCCGAAGCTCATAGAGTCTTATGCAAAAGACATAAAATTAACTTCCCAAGGTTTGATCCAAATGGTTCATCGTTACCTCCCAGAAAATTTAAGAACCGCCGTGTATAAATGCCAGCAAGGGCGATCGAACCAGATTGTCGAATGGGCACCTTATAATTTTAATTTCCGATATCTGCTTCCGAGGGAATTGACATTTCCTCCTACAAACTGACACCAGACATTGGTATACTGGGGGACAAAGGAACCAAATGAATTGTATTTGGCATGAGCTGATTGTTTATTCTTGTTTTTCTTTTCTTTTCTTTTTTTCATTTTTGCAGTTGTTCTTTTGGGTTCTCTGATCAAGAAGAGTTGGTATATGTGTAAATAGAGTCTGTGTACATTGAAATTATTGTACAAAACCAACTGTTAAAGGAAACAATTTTTCATTTTTGGTATAGATGGATATAATTGGTTGCTTGTGCCAAAAATCCTCAGATTAGTATGATTGAAGCGACTCCTTATATTTTCTGATAATTTTTGTTACATTCAATCTCTTAAAAAGTTTTATAGTAATATAAGTTTCTCTCTCTACCAGATTCAGTTCATCATTGGCTGCGATTTTTCGAATTCAATCATATTAAATTCCATTCCAGTAGACTATTTGGCCTAATTATGATGCTGATTCTTCTGCCTGATTACTGGTCAAGTTGAGACCTCGCCACCTCACCACATCGTCATCTGTCCGATACAGGACGAACGGCCGTGATTGAAGCCCCATGCGACTCGATCGGTGCAGATGAGATCTTATAGAGCGAAAGTACATATACATATAATATACTCCTCAAACTTGTGGGATCACAATGCCACGTGGCATTCTCTTGCATATACATAACCTTATCGGGACAGATCTCGTGTCTTGGACAGGATTATAGTGAGCCACCTCAGCGAGTCTAGCTGTTTGGTATTGGCTCGGTACTCAGTGATTTTTATTTTCTATTATACTTCTATTTTTATTTTTAGCAATAGTCAATACTTAACAAGTAAAACATTTTGACCCTTTGCCTTGCCGTCCCTAAAGCAAGTGTGGCAAAAAAATTTGGTGGTTGATACTCAAGATTCCAAATTCGAACTTAAGTTGATTCATACTTTCAGTTAAGTTTATTTCTAAATGAAATAAATGAAGCAAATAACATGCTACATTTCTCTCTAAAAAAATAAAAAAGTGAAAATGAGATTCCCGAATCTAAAACTAGTTATGCTAACTCAGTACTTCTATTTTGCCGAGAAAGACATATTTTATATAAAAATAATTTTGATTATATCTTACAACAAAGCCAAAAAGCATTTATTTATTTTGAACGCATTCTCTATGGGGCCTTGGCTACCCCAAAGCTTCAAAGGTCACACTCGTATCCATTGCATGTATAATCTTCTGCTTTTATTTATTTATTTATTTATTTATTTATGTATCGCTTTTTAATGACCACTCTTTGCTACCCACACCCTCTATATAAAAGCATTTTGTTGCAGAGGAGGCTGCAGTGAATCATCAGATCGAGATGGCGTTTAGTGAAGAGCAGGAAGCGCTTGTGGTGAACTCGTGGAATGTGATGAAGAAGGATGCAGCATCAATTTCCCTCAAGTTCTTCCTGAAGTACATCTAGCTCCCTCTCTCTAGATCTCTCTAAAATTAAATTACTTAAACTCTTTGTATACTACTTGGGATTTAACCTCATATATATGATGATTGCTGAATTTGAATGAACAATTTTATTTAAACAATTTCACATTTAGTTTTATATTTATTATAACTTCAATAATAAATATAAAACTAGAGAAAAGAGACTTCTTTCCCACAGAAGCAATTAAAATTGACGATTTATTTTACTACCTTATGGAATATAGTTACAGTCATTTGCTAATTCATTTTATAAGATATTGTGCTCTAATCCAACGATCGCTTCTCATGAATTTTTCGGCAACTTACTGAAAATTTAACGCGGAATCAATTGAGACATATAACTACACATTTTTATTTGCTAAATCTAAGTGAGGAAATGATAGGATATTTGAGATTGCGCCATCAGCAAGGCAACTTTTCTCTTTTCTCCGTGACTCCGACGTGCCTCTTGACAAGAACCCAAAGCTCAAGGCCCATGCCATGTCCGTTTTCACCATGGTAATCCATTCTTCAGCTGCTTCACTTTTAGCTACTTCTTAATTATTGTACTCGGGCTTCGGTTGGGATTGCGGAGCGATTGCGTTACGTGCGGTGAGAAAGTACAATGAAAAAATATACTATCTGTTTTCGTATGTAATATTGCGTTCCACATATCGCGATGAGTCGGTTATGATATATTTTTTACCGTCTTACTGGAGAACACAGAAGTATATTGCTATACGCTTTTACCCCAACTTTATTTTATCTAACAACGTCTAATAGACCTTAATCTCAAACTAAACCTCATTATCGTGGAAAGAGCTTATAGAAAAAGTGGTTTTTGATAGAGTTGTTTTAGAAGGCTTCTTTTATATATAGATGATAGAATCGAGCTACTATATTATGGGCCATCGGTAGAACAAGTTTTGTTTGAGTGCATGTAAATAATGGTTATTAATTTCATTTTCATGGTTTCCATTTCTCGTTTTATTTACAATATTATTTGTTTACATACTTCTTTTTATTAATAGACATGCGAGTCAGCAGTTCAGCTAAGGAAGTCCGGCGAGGTGACGGTGAGGGAAACGACTCTGAAGAAGTTAGGCTCAACTCATTCAAAGGCTGGAGTTGCCGACGAACATTTCGAGGTATCTGTAGATGGATATTTTCAAAATTATATAATTTCTCGCGTGATTACTCGGCTCACAATGAGTTCAAAGATGGTTGGAGACGGCTAGTTAATTTGCTTATTTTAGACAAAACTATTATCTAAAAGATCAGTCTGATTAAACCGGTTTAGAAATATCTTGACAAAACAGGTCACTTCATTAATCTCAAATTTTAGTCTTTTACCGACCATCGCTAGCACAAGTAACATGGTGGTTGGTACCCGAAATTCTAAGTTCGAATCTTAATTAATTCACATTTTCAGTAAACGAAACAGATAAAATACTATCTTTCTCTAAAAAAAAAACAATTTGTTCTTTTTCACTTTTGAAGCATAGCAGCAAAAAAAAAAAAGACGAGACCGAACTGGAATATTAAAAAACGAGCACAAATTTAATAGCCTTTTTGCACTTTAGTTTCCATTAAAACTATATAGAAATGAACTTTTTTTTTTGGTTCTTCGGATGATGCAGGTCGTAAGGTTCGCATTGTTGGAGACCATAAAGGAGGCAGTAACAGATATGTGGACGGAAGAGATGAAGAACGCCTGGGAGGAAGCTTTTGATCAAGTCGCTGCAGCAATTAAAGAAGAGATGAAGCACCTTAAGTCCGCATAAAGCTGCTGTTCTAGGCGGTTGTACTCTTGGCTTTATATGAAGTTCAATCTTAATCTAGGTTGTGATGCATCAATCAGTAATTTTTATTTATAATAAGATAATATATCACAAAAAGGTATTGTGCACTTTTATATTTGTAAGCTTGTAAACCTGCCTTGTACACCGCGAAAAATAGGTTTACTTTGATGCACATACATACATTTAATTTGACACATATTTTTTGTTTGTTCAAACAAAAATTATAGATTAAGATTCAGGGATGAAGAATATGTCTAGATGCGTACAGTTGTGTAGTATATATATTTTTTGTTTGTTGAATCATATAGCAATTACGCCCCCAAAAAAAACTATAGTCGTCAAATAATTTATTTTGACATTCAAATAATACAAAAAAGCCATAGTAGATATGAAATTTTGAGAAGGAATGAGTGATCGATCTAAGGAATTTGTGTTTCACTTCTGTTGTAATGCATGAGTCCGGGTTTGCATTTTATCACCAAACGCATAAGAGTTGTTATTTGCAAAATTCCTTTCCTTTCTTCAAAATTCACGACATTTTAATTTTAAATTTATATACACCAAAAGCGCCATTCCCTCGCGCGCTCAACTCTACCGAGTCCAAAAATTTTTGGCTCCAACCGTCCAAACAAATTCGAATGGACGAATCAACGGTAAGGAACATAGGAACGAAGCCAATCTCAGCCGCCCGATCAACTACGAAACGCCTATAAATAGGAACCTTCACCACCTCACTCTCATCCTCTTACTCCGGAATCGCGCTCAAATCCGGGAAAAATTTACGACCCCTACCCCTCTCCTCGCTCCGCCCCCTCCTCCACCTCCTCTCCTCCTCAACCACTACCTCCTCCATCGCTGCGCCCTCGCCCTCGCCACCTCCGATCTCTTCCTCCACCGCGGGGAACACCATCGGCGCCACAGCGCGGCGGCGCCACCTTCGCCCGTGCGGCGGCGGAGGCGGCACCGCCGCTGCGATCGCGGCGCTCGCCCTCACCGCTAGCGCGGCGATCTCCTCGGCGCGGAGCGGGCGCCTCAGCATCGATTTGGAGAGGACGAAGTAGATCTGATCCAACCGGAGCTCCTCCTCGGCCCCGATCGCCGAGACAAAGCCCCCGATCTCCATCTCGTCGGCGTCGCACACGAAGCACGCGTGGTAGTCCCCCTCGAGCACGTGCGACGCCCTCACGGGCCTCGCGAACTCGCGGAGCTCCCCGTCGGGGAGCACGAGCTTCGCCGTGGCCGATCGCGTCGCGAGCGTGGCCTCGCACGAGGCGCAGGTCCCCATCGCCGTAGAGGAGCGCACAAACTCGCCGAGGAGAGGTAATGTATCTGATCGCCGATTAATTGCTTTTTCTACGCTTTTCTTCGTTCGCCTTGTGTTGATGTTTTCGTTGCTGAGCGGAGGGGGAGCGGGCGATTTATGTAGCGAGGGGGATTATGGGGGCGACGCGTCCGCGATTTGTCGCCGAGTGGAACAGCCTGTGCTTTTGCAGCGTACACAAGGGCAATGACGTGGGAAAGAAGGGTATGGGGGAATACTTCGAAAATGGGGCCTAGATTGCGGAGAAATTACGACTTTGGGAATTGCAGTAAAGAGTGCGCTTTAATTCGATCTGGTGCTAATTTAGGGTTAATAGTCTCCCGGGAAAGCAGTGACGCGTCATAGCGTTGATGCCGTGTCCCGATCTTAGGTGGCGCCACATCAGTTGCCGTTGGATGGTTTGATCGCGTGGACGATGTGTGTCTATGCGTGAAAACAATGCAATTTATTAATGATTAGATGTGCACAATTGTATACTGGGCTGCGGAATTGTAGCGAGGTCAAAAGAGACCACTTCTAAGCTGTGCTAACAATAGGCACTTGGACTCGTGTCTCTGACGTGGAATGTTGCCGTGATGGGCACTTCCACGCGCTCTGAATTTAGCAAGAGTGGTGAGGTTACCGGACGTGCAATTACGGTTGTTTGCAAAGCAAGGGTAGTTTGGTAAATAGAACGAGGGCAAAGCGGGCGTGTCGTGATAATGTGCTCGGTAGCTTCGTCGCAAGGTCTCATTTATAGACACGTGGTCGGAGCCTCGGGAAGCACACCGAGACAGAAGAGGCCCATTGCAGTAGAAGGGGCCACAGTAGCTCCTAAGGTGGGACCATCGTATCTCATTGTATCTATCGTTCATCTTACGAACGCGCACAAATCTCAAAGTACTTGCACGGTGGATATAATCATCTTAAGTTGGGAGTGATTTTCACTTGAAATTTTTTTGTTCAATATGAGGTAGTATCTTAAAGAAAGCGCCTAGTACTTTTGGGTGTCCACACTATGAACTCCTTTTAGGAATTGTTCACATGGCAGTAAACTCCTATCATATTTTTAGTTATAATATATATAAAACTTTTATATTGTGTATATTTATATGTATGAATAATGCTATTTATATATTTATAGAGGGTAAGTGTAAGATTTACCCTCTATTTATCAAAAAGTTGTTATTTTTCTGCTAATTTTATTAATTTTTTAAAAACTAAAAATTTTAAAGAATTTTTAAAGTATTATAATGGAATTGTGTTAGATTTATATCTATACATATAGCATTTGTTTTAATATATTAATAATAGATAGGAATAGCATTTTGAAACTCGTAGAAAACTCTTTTACGTACTGATTTATAAAATGTTGCTAATAAATAAGTTTTATACATGGCATAGTTAAATTTTATTTTTGTGAGAGATAGGTAGTATACTACCCGCTTCATTTATTTTATTTAGAAACAAATTTAACTGAAAATATAAATTAATTAAGATTTGAACTTAAAACTTCGGGTACCAATCATCAAGCCTTTTGCCACTTCCGCTAGGGATGGCCGGTATGGCATAGTTAAATTGATTACTAGTTGTGTATGTGCAAAATTCACAAGAAAGTTGCCATATAATAGCAGCTTTAAAGTATAACACTTTAATACTTTTGATTTGTTTTAGATCTTCCTAAACACTAATTGTTAAAAAGGATTATAGACAAATGTAATTACAAATTAGTAAGGGTGTATTTGGTTTTTCATAAAAGTTGCCTGAATTTTTTTTTGGCTTAAAAATAATTTTTCTAGTATTTCGCTTGACAGAAAATAATTTTTAATGTTAAAAAAAACGAGCATTTTGTTTTCGGCTTCATCTCCGTCTAAAGGAAAACTCTCTGAATTTTTTCACGCGGCTCACTGCGTTCATCACATCATGGTCCACAAGTTTATGTGAAAAGCTCAAAGCTCGTGGACCGCCTGAGTGGTCCATGTTGGACCACTCACCCGTTCTCTCTATAAGAGAGGGTAAATATTTATTTTATATTATTATATATTTTTATTTACAAATATTTATATTATATAATAAATAGTTTTATTATATATTAATATGCATAATATATATTTTCCCATTATATAATATTATATACATACTATTATTATATATATTATATGCTTATCAATTTATTATGCACTACTATAATTTTGTTATATTTAATTTACACATATAAGTTATAATAATAATAATATGTATAGCATGATAATTATTATATATAAATAATATATAATATATATATAATAAAAATATATAATATATTTTTTTCTTTTCAATCAAATAAACAAATATGATTAATTAACTATTTTTCTTTTCCTATACCAAATCTAAAAAGCGTAAAAAAAATTTCCACCAAAACTATTTTCACAGTTTTATGTAGAACCAATCAACTTCTAAGGATTATAAAATAAATTACAAAAGTATTTCATTTGCTTTAGATCTTCCTAAACACTAATTGTTACAAAGGATAATAGGAAAAAGTAATTACAAGGAAGTAAAGGATTAACGATAAGGTGCTATATTTTATCATCCGGTAGTTTATAATTTTTTCCACTTTATTAATTTTACGAGATTAAAACAACAAAAAAAAAAAAGTTGTACATGATAGCACATTATAGATACGCCATATCATGTGGGATTTTTAACGCTTCCTGTAAAATTTGTTGGTTCAACATTTTAGGGATTTTTTTTTTAGAAATAGGTATATGCTATCCATTTCGTTTATTTTATTTAAAAATAAATTTAGTTAAAAATATGAATCAATTAAGATTCAAATTTAAAATCTCAAGTATTAATCATCAAATTTTTTGTTACGTACGATTCGATAGGGATGGTCAGTAGAGACCTTCTTAAACGTACCATGTGGATGCAAGGGCAGAGGAATGTTGGAGGGACAACTAGCAAGTGAATAATTAAGCAGCACCTTGTCCGAGGCTCCGAGCCACAGCAGGCACTGCGGGTCCGACGCTCGTGTCCGTAGCCGGTGTGTCCGCCCAAATATTCCAAGTCAAAATCCCAGCACTGCTCCATCCCATGAACATTCCGCTGGCACCAGATAAGACCAGTAATAAGGCGAAGTGATAAAAAAGAGTACGATTGCTGTAGAGTGGAGGATATTTAAGTGCAATAATGTTGACCGAATTCTAAGTAGAGAACTACTAGTCCGCTCCAGCCAGCCCAATTTGCTCATAGTTTGGGAACCATGTGAGAGCCAATAATACCTCGAAAATGCAGATGCGGGGGCTCAATTGCGGGAGGTGGATGTGGGTCCGACTTCAATGATGCGTAGGACTGGTTAAAGTTCATCTGGTTCTCAACTCAACTCAAACCTAAACCCTGCTAAAACGTATCTAGATTACGAGTTAGGTTTTTAAGCGGATTAGCAGGTACAAATTCTATGAACGAGATAAGAAAAACAGATATCTTTATTTTTCTTTGTTGTATGGGATAGACCACTTTGCTTGTTGCTGTCTCTAATTCCAAAAGTCACTTGCTACGTTCTAACGATTTTGACCAAAAGGGAGCCCGAATCTGATCAAACCCATCACTCTTCTAACATATTTTTGATATAAATAATATTTTCCTACTCCACCTCCCGCTCCGCCCTCGGCGAGCCCACCTCCTCCGCACGGTGCTCTTTATGCGGACTAAATTGTCTACGTACCACCCTTACAAGAAGAGCACCGAGTTTTAAATGTAAAAGTTTCCCGAGTATATCAGACAGATTTTTATAGTGTATACCACCGTGTCCGTAACCAACGGTCACATGCTGCAAAAGCTATCCATTAACATCCCACCCAATGTAATCCTCAAGTTCATCAAATCCTACTTAATCTCCGGTGAACTAGATCGCGCCCGTGACCTGTTCGATAGAATTCCCAAACCAGATCTCCGCTCCTTGACGATGTTATTCACGGCCTACACCAAACAAGGCCGTCCAAAAGAATCAGTAAACCTTTACCGGCGTCTCCGTAGTGAGAATAGAATCGATCCTGATAAGTTGGTCCTGCTATCCATTATTAAGGCTTGCGCGCATTCTACCAATCTCATCGATGCCAAAGAGATGCATGAAGAGGTCGTTAAGCTAGGGTTTGGTTCGGACCTTCTTTTGGGAAATGCGTTGGTGGACATGTACGGAAAATGCGGGTTTAGCGAGGGAGCTAAGGGAGTCTTTGATGTCTTACAGGAAAAGGATGTGATATCGTGGACTTCGTTAATAGCGGCTTATGCGAATTGTAGGCTATCAAGAGAAGGATTGCATGTGCTTCATGAGATGATTCTATCCGGGACAAGACCCAATTCAGTGACGTTGTCGACAGTGCTTCCTATGTGCTCGAAATTGCAGCTTTTAGATCTCGGGAGAGCAATTCATTGTTTTGCTATAAGAAACAGATTAGAAGATGATATCTTTGTAAGCAGTGGGCTTGTGGATATGTATGCCAGTTGTTTGAGCACATGCCAAGCAAGGATTGTATTTAATAGCATCAGAGAAAAGGATGTTGTGTCTTGTATAGTGATTTTATCAGCATATTTTTCTGCTGGGGAGTGTGAGGAGGCTCTCGAGCTCTTCTCATGGATGAAATTTCACAGAATTCCGATGAACTCCGCTTCATGGAACTGCATGATTAGTGGGCTTGTGCAAAATGGAAAGACAGAGAAGGCATTTGAAGTGTTTGCTGAAATGTTTGACTCAGGATTTAGACCCAACAAAGTTACAATGGCCTGCATATTGCCTGCTTGTATTAATCTCGAGAATTTAAGAGGGGGGAAGGAAATACATGGCTATGTTATTCGACACTGGTTTACGGAGGACACAATGGTGGTAACATCTATCGTATTCATGTATGCCAAATGTGGAGACTTGGACAAGTCGAGAGTAGTGTTTGATAAAATGACTAGAAAGGATACTGTTGCTTGGAATACAATGATCATTGCGAATTCCATGCATGGTTGTGGGAGCGAAGCACTGTCTATCTTTAGCCAAATGATTGAGACTGGTGTGCGCCCTAATTCACAGACTTTCACTGGGGTTTTATCTGCTTGTAGCCACTCGCAGCTCGTCGATGAAGGCCGGTGGGTTTTCAATTCCATGAAAATTGACCATGATTTCGAGCCAGATGCTGAGCATTATGCCTGTATGGTTGATGTGTTAAGCCGCGCCGGTTATCTTTACGAGGCTTATGAGCTAATTCAGAGCATGCCCATGGAACCAACCGCAAGTGCTTGGGGAGCACTACTCGCCGCTTGTAGAGTACACAAAAATGTTGAATTGGGAAAAGTTGCTGCTGAACATCTGTTTGAGATTGAACCTGAAAATGCTGGGAACTATGTTCTTCTCTCAAATATGTTGGTCACCGCCAAATTGTGGGATGATGCATCGAAGATTAGGGTTTTAATGAGGGATAAATTGAGGGAAAGAGGAATAACAAAAGTGCCGGGATGCAGTTGGATACAAATTGGAAGGAAAGTCTATACTTTTGTTAAGGGTGATAAGAGGAATGGTCAGAGTGATGAGATATATGGTTTCTTGAAAGAGATAGCGGAGAAGATGAGACTCGAAGGTTATCTCCCTGATACAAACTTTGTTCTTCAAGATATTAATAGAGAGGAGAAGGAAGAAGTTTTGTGTAGCCACAGTGAAAAGCTTGCAGTGGCGCTCGGCATATTGAACTTGAACGGTGGATCTGTTATTCGGGTGTTCAAAAACTTGAGAATTTGCGGCGACTGTCACAATGCTATCAAGTTCATAGCAAAGATTATTGGGGTACAGGTCATTGTGAGAGATAATGTGAGGTTCCACCATTTTAGGGATGGTTCTTGTTCATGCAGGGATCTGTGGTGACCCTAACTTTTTTTTTTTTTTTTTTTTTTTTGAGAGAGAGAAAGATAGTATATCTTCTTCAATTATTTCTTTTAGAAATAAATTTAGCTAAAAATATGAATCAAATAGAATTCGAACATAGAAACTCATATACCAACCATCAAATTTTTTTCCACTTGCGCTTTCCACTTGCGCTAGTAATAGTCGGTAGCAATAGCATGCCATTAGTTTTTCTTTTTTGACAGGATGTGCTTATCTAGTCTAAGAGCCTTCTGCAGAAAGCCATCTTTAGAAGTTGTTAGACCGTTTGTGGTTTTTGTGTTTTTAATTGTTTGTTATCCGTGTAAATTAGAATATAAAAGGTCAATCCACAATCCCGTCGTTTGCACCTTATTGAATTAAAGAAAAACACCCACACAAATGGTCCAAATTAATTGGAATAAAAAACCATTCATTGAAGTATAAGCATACAACTCAATCAAAGGAAAACGAAGGGATCTCTTCATTTTCTATTTCCCGGAAACAGTTCTTCAAAAGAAATCACTACTACAAGTGCTAGGCCTACCACAACAAAGCTGTCTGGGATTTATTCTTTTCATCAGCAGTAACTAATAAATCGTTCGATGGATGTTTCGTTGCCAAAATCAGCTTTACAATGCTCATGCTTCAACATTCACACCCAACATATTATTTTACTGGTGCTCATGGCTGGTTTTACCATTCAAACCGTGTATTAATCAGATTCAATCAAACCATCAAAAGCATGATAGACGCTATTCCGATTTAAGGGAAAAAAAAAAGAAGAAGAGGTCATCCAAGGCCAGAATGCAGAACAAGAATGCATAGATTTAGACAAACAAACAGAAGCAACACTCGATAATCATTAACTATTGTTAACAAGCAACAAAGACACTGAAGTCTCACATAGAGTTCTTGCAGGTGAACTGCAAACAAATATCCAGCTAAGGTACTATTTCCTTCTCTCTCGAGATGCCCGGTCACATAAATCCACTATGATCAAGCATCTGTAATGAGAAACAAAATGTTATTACATCACGAACAGAAATAAAATGCGAGTGACAAAGAATGCCAATATTCTGAACATATAATTTAATAGGAATCCTTCAAAAAAGCAAGGAAAGATCGGTAATAATGATATTTGGCAATTTGCTGCATTACTGCCATGTAGCAACTAAATTTCACCGAACAGCTGGATACATATTAATGAAGGTTTTATATTCGTAACTGTGGAACCCTCCTGGTAGTTTTCCTATATAAGATCCCAAAGCATCAGGAGAGCTCAATATGTTCTTAATGTTCTTATTGAATGACTATCGAGAAGTCCAAAAAATCTACATTGAGCCTATGTGCAAGCACATGAATAACTTGACTATGGATTGACAACAAGCTTTGCAACACATACATCTAGTAACTTAACGAAAACTGTGGAACACAATTAAGAAGGACCTTCAATCCTTATTTGATGTGTAAAAGGATCAAGTTCAACTAGGGAGTCATGCTATTTAATTTCATCTAAAATTATCATCAGTTCCTTTAGCATTGAAAACAATTTTGATAAAGCCGCCTAGTTTCCAAGTCAAAGATCTGTTGTGTTAGCAATTTACAAGCACAGTTCATATCATAGCAAATTTTGGTATGTTGAACTCCGTTTCAATTATATAGGGAAAAACAGTTCTCCATCATTACAAACAATAGGGACAAGAGCAAAGCCTTTCGTCCCAATTGTTTAGGGTCAGCTTTTAAGTATTGTATTCTTCTACTCAGCTATCAACAGGACACAAGCTTTGCCACATCCTTTCTTGTTATCTCTCACTCTGTAAATTTTGATCTTCTCCATCTTTAATGAAACTATTGCTACGTGCTTACCGTTTTTGAAATGTCCAAACAATTATAATAAATTGTAACATGAATTATCCTCTATAGCATGAAGGACAACATTTTTTAAAAAATCTTTTTCGTAATCCAATGGCCCAATATTCTAAATCATACTAAACGATGTTCTTAAACCCGTCTTGAGAAATTCTTCTTCTAGATTATGGGGTATACGAACAGGAATTATCGCAGACCACAAAAATGCACTTACTCTTTTTTAGTAACTCACTATATTTCTGTAGAGGCTGAGTTTTGATTGTCAATAAATTAACAAGGGCTACTCAACGAAATCACAATAATCGGTAGGCAAAGAATACGATTACGATTAAAGGTTTCCTCCTAATAACACGAATCATGATTGATGGTATCTTGTAAGGAAATAGAATAAAAGCTCCTGGATTATAACCAAATCACAAAATAAAATTCTCATAACAACGTCGAAATAAAGCCAAACAATGAGCTGGAATCATGAACCTAGGGTAAGAGAAGGAAAGGAAAGGACCTGAGGAGAAAGTGGGGGTGGGGGAGGTGATGAAGAAGATAAGGAAGGAGATCGCCATTAGAATTCGAACTTGAGCTCCTCTTTCTCCTGGGTGAGGAAGTGGAGGATGTAGGGGGTGACGCGGATAACGGCGATCCACGTCCCCATTATCGCCAGGTGCGTCTTCAGCTGCTTGTACGCCGTCGCCTTGTCCGGGCGCCGCGGTATCGCTCCCAGAAACATCTTCTTCGGCTTCGGCTTCGGCTTCTGCTTCTGCTTCCTCGCTCCTCAACACCCCAAAAAAACAACAAAAACCCTAGAAGCGCCCCGTCGACCGATCGGGTTTAGATTGGGTCGTTTATGTAGGAGAACGGGGATTAAAGACGGTTCAGTTGAACCGGTTACCACGTCTTTACTGTGCAGCAGCAGCACCACAATATTTATTTTGAATCAGCCACATTTTTCTTTTTGAATGAAAAGTTTAATATTAGTGCACCACAATGGTTCATGTTACTGCACTAATCTTATCGTGACATTTTTTTTTTTTTTTAAGAGTAATGCTATTTCTATACCTATAAATATGAATTTTATATCTCTAAACTTTCTATAGCTAAGATTTAGCAAATAGTCTGATTATTTTTCTTCTTCTACTAAAACTTTAAAAAAAAAACTTAAAAAAAAGTTGCTAAACTCTAAAATGCAAGTGTAAAATGTACACCCTTATATGTGCTATACAATTAGTAATCTTCATCTTTTTTTTATATTAAAAATTTTAAAAATTATATAAGTTCTTAGATCAGTGGGACATATAGTTTACAACACGCTTTTTGCTGTGCAGATAGTATTTCTCAAAGAAAAAAAAAAAAAAAAACTATGATCTCCATTTTGTATTTAAGTTTTTATTAGATCTCAAAGCCTTTAATTTTTGCAATTAAATTTCTAGCATGTATTAATTATTTCAATCAAGTCCGTCTTATAAAAAATGGCTAATTTCGATGGAAATGATCAAGTGATACACATTAATAATTAATAATTATCTATAAAACTTAAAAGTTTAAATACCGGCCACTCAATCAAAACACCTATCGCCATGACCTGATACTCACGAGAGAAATGGAACATAGATTTACTATCCTCTCCGGCCCATTAAAGGCCTAAATGCTTAAATATCACACCAGTGGGCCTCAGCTTAAAGTAAAAAACATTAATGTCGGAGATATTGCAGTTGGGGTAATATTAGAAAATTAATGTTATCACTTTATTTTGTGTGAGATAAGTAAAATACTATCTGCTTTATTTATTTCATTTAAAACTAAACTTAACTAAAAATATAAATCAATTAGAATTCAAACTTAAGATTTCGATTACCAACTACTGAGCCCTTTACCACTTAATATTATGGTTGCAGCAAAATAGATGATCAAATTCAATTAGATAATAATAATAAAATAAAATTAGCTACAACATTTTTAATGCGCTAATATTAAGGGTGGAGACACATGGCACTCCTTTACTGCTCTACAAAACGCAAGTGGTTGAAATTTAAATTAATTACCAACATGCAATGTAATCGCGTAATTAAGAGCTCGTATCCACCTGTCACAAATTTGTAAAATCCTCGGAACAGAATTCGATGATACGGTCTTGATAAACCCAAAGTAAGCGGATCTTAAATCTTAATCACCACCAGATTCGATCACCCACCCGTTTCCTATAAGTCACGTGAGCATCACGTGGCCATGACGACGCACTCAGGAGATAATGGGGATCGGAGGATAATAATAGCTTTATCGAACCCCTCCAATAAACGCGCCCACACCCGAGAGGCCCCCTCCTCCTAACTCCACTAATGCAGTGTCCCCCACGCTCAACCGCACATCCCACCCGTCGCGCGAATTTTAAAGCGTCCGAGCCGACCGACCAATGAGCTAGAGGCACGTGTACAGAGTGCGGTTTACTACGAATCTACCACGGAACGCGGAACACAAATCCTCCTCCCCACTGACCACAGTGAGAGAGAGAGAGAGCAAGAGAGAGCACGCGAATACTTAAAACGAAGGAACGAACGAGAGCGAGCATGGCGAAGCTTCGGGAGTCGTCGTCTTTCTCCACCGCCCTTCCCCCAACGTCCATGGCCTCCGCCGCCGCATCGCCGGAGAGCTCCGCCGCGTACGATTTCGAATGGGGCCCGTCTCCGGCGAGCTCCGCCGCGTCCCCGGCCCGGATCACCGCCGACCTCAGCCCCCCTCTGATCGCCATGGTCGCCGTCGTGGGCACCGCCTTCCTCATCGTCCTCTACGCCCGCATCCTCTCCCACCACCTCCGCCGCCTCCTCCGCCGCTGGAGGCGGTGGCGGCGGCGCCATCTCCTACGGCTCCTCCTCCGACTACTACTACTTCGCCTCTCCCTACGGCCTCGACGACACGGCGATTAGGGCGCTCCCCATCTCCCTCTTCTCCAAATCGAAGGCGAAGCACCTCGCGGCGACGAACCGGGAGTGCGCGGTGTGCCTCCTCGAGTTCGAGGACGACGACCCGCTCCGCACGCTCCCCTTCTGCTCCCACGCCTTCCACGCGGACTGCATCGACGTGTGGCTCCGGTCGCACGCCACGTGCCCCCTCTGCCGCGCCTCCGCGGTGCGGCCCCCGGACTCCCCCTTCGTCCCCATGCGCGCCGCGCGGATCCGCCCCAGCCTCGACGATCTCGTGCTCTTCCCGAGATCGCCGCCGCGTCCCCGCCGTCGATCCGCGGCGCTGCGCGCGACTTCCTGCTGAAGCGCTCCTACTCCTTCGGGTTCGAGCGGAGCCTCGCGGCGGAGCGTATGGTGCTCGACGCGTCCACGGCGTCGCCGTGGCGCTACCGCCACCGCAGCTTCTGGAGCAAGCGCTGGCCCTCGCCCTTCGGGAGCGGCGGGGCCTCCTCCGCGCCGCGCGCCGCGAGGGTCTTCTCCTTCCGCTCCTACCGCTTCGCCGCCGCCGCCGGGAAGTCGCCGTTCTCGCGGCGGCGCGGCGGCTTCTTCCCCCTGGCGTCGGAGCCAAGCGCGCGGCTCGGCGGCGCGGGGCCGTCGTCGCGGCGGAGCCGCTCGATGACGAGCCCCTCGGCGATATTCGCGAGGCCACCGGGCGCGGCGGCGGCGGCGCTGGGGTTTGGGTTCTCGTCGAGCCGGATGAGGTGCGGGGATCCCGAGGCGTTGCTGTCGCCGGAGAGGTTGAACCGGGGATAGGAGGTCGACGGCATGACGAGCTCACCGGGAATCACCGGTGGCAGAGCCGCAGGGGGAGAGGATAGGATAGGGGCGGGAGGGGCGCGGGGGCCAGCGTCCCTGCTCCCCGCCTTAATGGCGGGTCGCATGCGAGAATTTAATGTGGTGCCGGTGTCTTTAATGAGGCGCATGAAGAAGAGAGAGATAGAGAGAGAGGGGTCGACCTTTTTCAAACGCTCGTTTCTATAAGCTCTCTTCGGTTGGTGGGACTCATTAATTGGGGCTTCTTTTTTTTTTTTTTTTTTATCGAAAGGGCGTGGATAGCGGGAAAGCTTGAAACAGATGGATGAATCTAACGTCGTGTTGCTCTTTCCCTCCTTTTCTTTTCTTTTCTTGTTTTCTTTTATTTTTCCGCGCGCACGTGCGAGTCGGGATGTTTACGTAGACGGGAACAGGGGCAACACATGGGTCGACTTTATACTGCTTTTAAAATTTGGAAAATGACTTCTTGGTTGATATCCGAGATCCAAATTCGAATTCTAATTGGTTCATATTTTCAGTTAAGTTTATTTCTAAATAAAATAAACGAAGCGGATAACGTGCTATCTATTTCTAAAAAAAAAAAAAAAAATTATCATGTAAAAGGTATGAGGTGTTTTCTGTCTATCTATCTTAATTTAAATAATAATAATAATAATAATAATAATATTGCTTTATAGTTCCGGCGCATCAGAGGGCATGTATTTAAGAAGGATGTAGTTTTTTGTTGGATTTTTGATGATTTTTATGCTGCAAAAGGGTGCAGCAAACTATCTTTCTGCAGAAGTTTGAAATATGGAACAAAAATTTGTCGAGATCATCTGACTTCATAATTTGTTGGGACTGTTCTTTTCTGTCCGGCAGCAAGCGGTGGTGAACACTAGTCAATTTTTTTTTTGAGTTGCTTCAGAACTCTGTGACTTATTAAATGGTGACGGGCGACAACAATGTTACTCATATCTTGGGAGTTGGTAGATAATTTATTCTTAATGAAATAATTCTACGCGACTACGCCCCACATGAAGATGCATGCGGCATATTGTTTTGCTTTGCAAGGTTATAGAATTCTCAACCATATTTAGTGGTGAACATCAAAATTAGAATGTAAACTCCTATTTTTAATTTGAATTGTAATCTTCCAAGTGATAATTTGCAGATGAGCTTTAAGTCTGCAATTCAATGGCGCAGGACGTAAAGAGAGAGCTAACATTTCAAAGGATTTTGGCTATTTACACTACACCTTGTGAAGCTCAAAATTTTTGTTTGGAAGTGCTTCTTTCGTCTGTCGCGGTGACCTACGACGCCAACAAATATTGCTGTTTGTTTAGTTTGTGTTTCATAGACAGGCTAGGCTCTTTGGCCCATCACGCATATTAAACGGGCCTTGATAACTCTGTCGGGCTCAGTCCGTTTTGACAATATAAAGAATAAACCCGGGCTAAAAAACCCGTTATTTTCACGGATATCCTGAGAAGGTATAAGGTATGGGCCCTTGCATGTGGGCCGCTACTGGGCTCGTCATCACTCCTACGTGGCGAAAGTTACACGGGCTGCGCGCGCGCCACGACAACACGGTTTACTCGGCGTCGGGTCGTCCACATCCCGCGCACCTCGGGTCGGGTCGGGTCCGTCCGCATACCGCATACGGTCACCACACGGCTTCTCGCTCTTTGGACTCCTCTAACAAAGGGCTTTTTTTGCAAATAACCCCTGAGAAAATTTTATTTTAAAAATAGTCCTATCAAAATTAAAATTGCAAAAATGGTTCTGGCTCTGCCACCGGGCGCCACGTCAGCGCCACACGGGCAGGGCTGGAGCTAGGGTATTAAGTTGAACACGGTGAATCATTCATTTTGTCTAAACACAGTGAATGATTCACCGTATTTAGTACGTATTTTTGTATATTGAAAAGAGGAATGGAAAGTAAAGATGTCAATGGGTATGGATATCCGAAATATTATCCGAATCCAAATCCGAATAAATTATATATATATACATAATTTATTTTTATTTATTTATACAATATATAAAATATTTAATAATTTTTATTCCTTAGATCTTCATTCAACGGTATAGATTTTTAAAACTCGCTGGGTTTAGGTTTAGTTTCGAGTTTTTGGTCGGATATGGATATATTTTATATATTGTATAAATAAATAAAAATAAATTATGTATATATATATATAATTTATTTGGGTTTGGATTCGGATAATATTTCGGATATCCATACCTATTGACATCCCTACTTCCTATTTCTCTTTTCAATATACAAAAAATACGTACTAAACACGATGAACCATTCACCGTGTTCAATCGGTGAACCATTCACCGTGTTTGAATACGGTGAATGGTTCACCGTGTTCAACTTAACACACGGGTTCCAACCCTATCCGCGTGGCGCCTGCGTGGCAGGCCCAGGGTCATTTTTGTAAATTAAATTTTGACGGGACTATGTTTAAAATAAAAATTTACCAGGGGCTAAATACAAAAAAACAAATGATTGTACTGTGAGGGGGAACACAGGAGTCCTCCATCGTCTCCCTCCCCGGATCTCTCTCTCTCTCTCTCTCTCTCTCTTTCGATCTCGATCCCACTCGCCGGAGGAGGAGGAGGAGGAGGAGGAGAAGACGAAGGGAGGCGGAGGTGGATCTCCGCGCCGATCTCTGAGGTCGATCTCGTCTTCAACCTCCCTTCTTCGATCTCCATCAATGGCGAAGTCGAGCGCCGACGACATGGAGCTGCGGCGCGGCTGCGCCGCGGCCATCGCCGCCTCCGGGGCCAAGGAGGACGTCGTCTTCTCCATCCGAGTCGCCAAGGGCCGCGGCATCTTCGAGAAGCTCGGTCGCCTCGCTAAGCCTCGTGTCCTCTCCCTCACGAGTACGCATCCCCGATCCTTTGCTCTATCGATCCCTGAACCTCGTCTTCTCTATCTCATGTACTCTTTTGTAGCTCGAATTCTTTGACTCTGGCAACTCTGCTTTCTCTTTCATTTTCTTTTGGTTTCTACGCGGTAGATCCGTTTGATTGATGCTAATACGTGCTTAGAGTGCTGCGATCGATTGGTTGCGAGCAAGATTGTTGAGTGATTGGACAAATTGAGACCATAATCTTGACTACTAGGTATAGGAATTTGGTGGAGTTAGTATAGTACTCTGTCCCGCATATGAACTAAGTTTAACTTTTCAGGTTTAGTTGATGGGATAATGCTTACATGTTGGGTAGTGTGGCAGAATTTGCTTTGTACTTAAATGACAATTTGTGATGCAGAATAGACATAAGACGCTCATTGCTCTATTTAGCAGAGGTAGAAAGCAGTTGTTACGCATCTGTGATCGAGAGCAAAAAAATTCATGTAGAACTGAATTGCATTAATAGAGTTATGCCGTAGTTTTTGGAAAATAGCTGTGTTCTGACATTTATGTGTGACAATCTTAGCTTCAAGAGGGACTAATTGGAAGTTTGAGTATGTCATTGCTTGATGAAACACTGCATGGATAAAGAGATGCAAGGTGATCTTACAGTTGTTATAACATCTTTGAATTGTTCACTTGCAGTTTCTGGGGTCAGCTTAAGATTGTATTTCTTGGTCAGTATTTATTTGTGTCTGGATTCTAGAACTGGATCATTTGGACCGTATGGACACGAGGTTGCAATATGTTTGACTATGATGCTCTATGTCCATATCATGGGTATAGCTAGTGCTTGCACT
Organism: Ananas comosus; assembly: GCF_001540865.1. Taxonomy (NCBI): domain Eukaryota; kingdom Viridiplantae; phylum Streptophyta; class Magnoliopsida; order Poales; family Bromeliaceae; genus Ananas; species Ananas comosus. Next base: position 1,015,662 of record NC_033627.1, on the reverse strand, counting down.
GGAGCACTCTGAGTTATAGAGGTGCGAATTACATAAGGGATTGATCATTCTGAATCACGTGGATCATTTGGTCCGTAGCAAATGAAATAGTAGAAAGGCTATTCATGGTGTTTGGCTTATGCATTCTCTAGAATATTATTGCTATTACATTGTTTTCTGAAGCACTTTGAATGGGCTTATATGAATAGATACGAAATATACAAAGCTTATCTTGCTGTTGCTCGTTTTGGCCAATTGGTTCCAGCAACCGATGCTTAGATTTTCATTATCGTTCATAATATTCTTTATATGTTATGTCATTTAATTAGTTTTATTCATTGCAGCTAAACATTCACCCAATGGTGGGGAAAATAAAGCTTTTCTCCGAGTCTTGAAGTATTCATCGGGAGCAGTTCTTGAGGTTGATTTTTCTTTTTAAAGAATTATATGTAGATAAACCATTATGACATTGTAATTGCAAGATGTTGTGCGATGTAATTTCTGTAAGATTTCATGGCTGAGATTACATGAACACATCCCTTAGTATAATATGTATCATTATGCAAAAATTAACTTACCGAGTCAAACTTGGTTATCCATGGTTGTTTACCCACAGTTTTTTTTATTTTTTATTTTGTGATTGTGTACTAACTACCCATATTTAGCGTAGGTTGATCTTACGTTTTGTGTTTGTGGGTCTTCCAATACTAGCTTAGTGCCAGACCTTACATATTTAGCACAGTTCAGTTTCAGCAGCCTTTGGAGTTTTTGGAATATCTAAGTATGATGACTGGTAAACTTTGGTGCGGAGAACTTTTAGGATCAATAGATTTGCCAACTTTGTGAACCATACATAGCAACAAGAAAGCCTTTTCTTATAAATATTATATGTTACAACATGAATGATTTTCCTTTACTCAATTATCAAGCAAGGTCCTCTATTAAATGAGCTTTTATAATGCCTTTTCTGGCTAGCAACTTCTCCATTAGTTTTGGTCTTTCAAAGCACTTTCTACTTAATTATTTTGCTGTTCTTGATGAGTGCATCATGTAATTTCTGTTTTGGGAGATCCACTCTATCGCGGTCAATTTTAATGTGACTTGTCTTTTAGCGGACGAGGTAATGAAACTATTTCCTTTTTGTTTTTTTCAGTCCACCAAAGGATCATTAAGTCTTCATTTTAATGTCTTCAGTTTACTAAATATGTGCCTCATTGGCTCATTCTTAGAAATACGTATTTCAACTCCTTTAATTTCTGAGTTCCCCTCCGTTATATCCAGCTTAATATTTTGTAACATCTTCGATTCATCAACGGTATCATTGTTAAGAAATCTATACCATGAAATTAATCTTTAAACATTTTTAGTTGATTCATCTATAACCAATGCATACAAAGAAAATAATAATAATAATGCTAATGCAATTCAGTTATTGTAGGAAACTCATTCATTTCCCCTCGATCACCCCTCATTGTAGCTGTAGCTCCATAATGCATATCCTTTATCGCATCAATTATTTTTCATGGACCCAACAGTAGCTTTTCTTAAATCAATTATATTAAAGACTCTTTTTCTGTTTCCTACACTTCATCAATATTGTTGGTATCTTCTCTGTTCTATCTACTTGGCATGACAGACAGGTTTAAATTTTAAAATCCTTGTTTTGCGTCATAACTTCTGTTTTATTTTCCTCGCCAATATATATAGCATCAGTCTGCAAATCTGTACCATAATTCCTTTTATCTAAAATGGCCTGCACAGCTTTTTTTATGTTTTTTTTTTTTATAAAACACATAATTGCTGATTATTTATCTGAATAACCTTCTATGCATGCCCAGCCTGCAAAACTATACAAGCTGAAGCATCTTACAAAGGTGGAAGTTGTTGCAAATGATCCTACTGGCTGTACATTTATTCTGGTAATAATTGTCACTTTTCATTCCTGGATTCATCATGATTTTTGTGATTGCGTTTTGATATGGTAGTTCAATTTTCAAATTGCTAGGATGAATGCTAGGCATATTTAATGATCCTCTTGCTTTATGTTATGTCGTGCAGGGATTCGATAACCTCAGAAGCCAGAGTGTTGCCCCTCCACAGTGGACAATGCGGAATATAGATGACAGGTGATTGGTCTAAAAGTAAAGTACTTTATTCAATGTTTCTTGACAGTTTTCTTGCTGATATCACTTTTTGAAAATGCACTCAAACTCTCAACACACATGAGAGAAACATAAACAGGCATATATATGTAGGTTATATTCATTACATGGCATTTCTCCTTTCCTTGTTTTTGACTAGTTGGAAAGAAGAAAATAGTGAAGACTTCCACTTGACCTTTAATACATCTGTCTCGCTGTATGTTTGTTGATGAAGTTTATAAAGACGTCATCTGAGAGATTTCAACTAACCTCTGGACTAATCCTTTTTTTTCACTTTTTGCTTTTTATTTTTCTGTAGGAATCGCCTGCTACTTTGCATTTTAGACATGTGCAAGGAGATATTGGATCGTCTTCCTAAAGTTGTTGGAATTGATATTGTGGAGATGGCTCTTTGGGCACAGGTGCAATTTGTATTTGAATCTCCTCTTATTATCTCACTTTTATTTTATATTAAGGCTCTCCATTTATCATACAACACCTGTCTCAGGGTTAAACACTGGCAATACCTGATAACCATTCCTACATGTCAAAAATATGCTTATTTGTACTTTTCATTGGCTATCTTGTTTATGAATGTGATTCAGGAAAATACACCTACAGTTGCTAACCAAGTTAGCAAGCAAGATGGCCAAGAAGGATCAGTTGTACCAATTGTGACACAAAGGGAGTTGAAAGTTACTGTTGAAAAGGACCTTGTCTCACAAGCAGAAGAAGAAGAAATGGAGGCCCTTCTTGGCACGTATGTTTATTCTATGCAATTTCTAGCTAGTAACTTCAAGTTTCCTGCTATTTATATTATGTAACACTCCTTTTATTTTGGTGATTGGGGGGTGGGGAGTTATTGAACTTAATTTTACTTAATATTTCTGTGCCATTCTTCAGTGCCATTGTATATGTTTAGAATATAAATGTTAGGGAAGACTTAATTGGTGCAGGTATGTTATGGGCATTGGTGAAGCAGAGGCATTTTCTGAAAGAATGAAGCGGGAACTTCTTGCTTTAGAAGCGGCAAATGTCCATTCCTTGTTGGAAAATGAACCTCTAATGGAGGAGGTACCTCTATTTTTTGTCTTTACTGTCTTGTAGTCTCTCTTTTCATATGGGCTTATTGCAGTACATCGTCTTCTCCTCTCATGCCTATTTTATTCCATGAGATGATAATTTTAGATGTTTTGATGGTTCCCCTTACTATAATGCTGTGACTTTGAAAAGATTTTTGAAGTTTTCATCAAAATCTCCTAATTTAATTCAGTGAATCATATGACTCGTGCAGGTATTACAGGGACTAGAAGCAGCTAGTGCATGTGTAGACGATATGGATGAGTGGTTACGCATTTTTAATGTGAAACTCAGACATATGAGAGAGGACATTGCATCGGTATGGTTTTGTTAATCATTTTGGGTTGTCTTGGGTTGTCTCTCATGGCCAGCTGCGATTGAAGCATTGACTCTGTGATTGTGTATAATCCCTAATTTTATCGCCTGCATTATGTACGTTATGGATGAAAGCAGTGGCCCTGTCATGCCTTCCTATGCATACAGGTCCTAGTGGAGCAATATAACACCTGTGCTGAAGCCCATCCTCTTCTCTACCCATCGTTAATAGATTAGAAGGACATGGAAGTACAGGAGGGTGTTTTGGGGTTTGGGGGGGAGGGGTTGTTTGGGTGGGGATATTTTATTTGATCACCAACACCTTGTCCCTGTTTGTACATTGTTCTTTCATCCAAAAATTGGAAGCTTCATTTTTCTAGATGGCTGTATCTTGCAGATTGAATCCCGGAACAACAAATTGGAGATGCAGTCTGTTAGTAACAAAGCTCTTATTGAGGAGCTGGACAAGCTACTTGAACGCTTGCGTATCCCTTCAGAGGTATGAAGTGAAACAATGGTTGACAACTTTTTGTGTTAGCAATGGCTGTCACATTTAGCTTTTCTGTATAACAATTGTGTTATCTTCATCCTGCAGTTTGCAGCATCATTAACTGGAGGTTCATTTGAAGAAGCCCGCATGCTTAAAAATGTTGAAGCATGTGAATGGTTGACGGGGGCCATACGTAGTCTTGAAGTGCCAAATTTGGATCCATGTTATGTTAACATGCGAGCAGTAAGCTTCCTTTATGTACTCTGATTTTGATATTTCCTTTTGAGTTTCATTAACTTGTATAGTTATGCAGCTATATCAATAGACAATGAACTCATTGTACCAAGAACTTACTTTTTTGTTTTTTGTTTTTTTTTGGGTTGAAGTGTAGGAGAACCCTGTTGAATGGGGCCAAAATTAATGAAATTTGGTGTAAGGATGGTTTTGTTGAATAAGACAAATATATCAGGAAATTGTTGCATGTTTTATTTGTCTTTACGTCATCTATACTCTTCTCGTAGCCTGAAAATCTGCTCCAGTTTAAAAATTAATTCATTTGACATAATAACGGAGCTAGTAGTCAATCAATTATTGACCAAATTCTCAAGAGTATTCAGAAATGATCTTTAATTAGTTCATCTTATTCTCGTGCATTTTGTGTTCACTGAAAGTAATTTCTGCTTTTTAACTCTATACAGGTTAGGGAAAAACGAGCTGAACTAGAAAAATTAAAAACTACATTTGTTCGGCGAGCATCAGAATTCTTGAGAAACTATTTCTCTAGTTTGGTGGACTTCATGATTAGTGACAAGAGCTATTTTTCCCAGGTACATTAATGTCATTATTTTTTTTTCCTGCAATAATCTTGTTCTGTTTACTTAGAAGGTTTGCTTTAAATGAAAGTAGCGAGGACAGTTAAAAAGGCCCGATCATGCTGACCTGCGGTACAGATGCAGGACTTATGCACGACTTCTGCAGCACCTAAAGGTTTTTAACCTTCCGGAAGTTTGTTTTGAAGTGAAATTACAATGTATTTTATAGCAATATAATTATTTTTTAACCTTTGCTTTGTGATCTAATATTCAGAGTCTTGACAAGAATTGCTTGGGCCCTTTACGGAAGGCATACTGTCAGTCCCTTAATCTACTTCTGCGTCGAGAGGTCAGAATACTAATATTTTCTGTCCAACTGTTCATAAAGCTTTTTTTCATCTTTTGAATCTATATGTCTTTTGCGGTGCCTATTTTGACCTTTCAAGGTTTTTAGAAAACCCTTTAAAATAAAATTCAAGGGGTATTTAATCGGATATAAGTATAGCAGGGTCATTGGATGAGAATACAAATTTTGAACACAGTTTATCTTGTTCCACATAGAATCCATGAGCGTGAGAATACAATTCAGTTAGCATCCAGCGTTCATGTTAATGAACTTCATGCTCATTTATGTGATTCAGGCACGTGAATTCGCAAACGAACTTCGTGCGAGTACGAAAGCATCTAGAAATCCTACTGTTTGGCTTGAAAGTACAGGATCCAGTCAGACGGCAAGCAGTGCGGATACTTCTACAGTTTCTGAAGCATACTCGAAGATGCTTACTATCTTTATCCCTCTTCTCGTAGACGAGGTTATTCTTTTGCTTAATGCATGATTTTAAAATCTTAATAAGGTCTGTTAATGTATAAAAAAGAAACGGAAAGAAAATCTCATTATCACTTATTACTGTTTTGCAGAGCTCCTTTTTTGCTCATTTCATGTGCTTTGAAGTTCCTGCGCTTGGTGCTCCTGCTAATGGTATCAAAAGTGGATCCAATAGTATTGGTACAAATGATGATGATTTGGGCCTTATGGATCCTGATGCAAATGATATCAAACATGGTAGTGTGCTTTGTTTCTTATCACTGCTATCATCATTGTCAGATTCCTTTGGATAAAATCAGCAAATGATTCATCCTAGTAGTCTTGATACTAGCTTATCTTCCGATATGTTTTCCAGATAATAATATCACTGAGTTAGGAGCGCTTAATGAAGCTCTGCAAGAACTGCTTGATGGAATCCAGGTAGCTTTGATTTTGTCAATTGAGTTGCAAATCTTAAGATTATTCTGTTGACCTGCAGAAGTTTTTCTTTACCCTCTGAAGCAATTTCATAGAAGTCTAACATATACTTTTTGCAATGTTAGCTGCACAAAAGATTATATATTCAGATATTTTGAACTTAAATTTGATGCTTTGTAGAACTAAGAAATTTATAAGGCTGTAGATTTGGCAATCATTACATTTTTCTCTATTTTCTTTTTTTTTTCTGACTAGTAAAAATTTTGGAAGCATGTCTCGATCTTTAGCTTGGTTATGGTGTTGCCTAGGAGAAAAGCTTTCTAACTTCCATCTAGATGATGAATTCTCCTGCAAGGGTCTCTTTGTAACATCTACCATTTTAGGGAGTTACATTTGTTGTTTACGTTTTGACTTTGGGTTTTTGTTACAAATATGATTGATATCAATATAATTGAAATCGATATTTAAGGTATCACTGTGTTTCCTGCATTTTGGATAAAGTGTAGACATTTGGTTCTGAGGGCTGTAACAAACATAATGTGAATGAAAACCTGTTTCCTAAGGTTCTCATTGTCCTTCCAATTTGCATTGGAGGAGTTGAAACTTCGTTTTTTCTTCTCACATTCATAATGTAATATAGTATATGTCCCTCTTCGTCTTTTAGGAAGACTTCTATTCGGTGGTAGATTGGGCGTACAAGATCGATCCTCTGCGGTGTATATCAATGCACGGGATTACAGAACGCTATCTCTCTGGTCAGAAAGCTGATGCTGCAGGATTCGTGCGTAAGTTACTCGATGATTTGGAGAGCAAAATATCTTCGCAGTTCAGTAGGGTTAGTATTCTCTGCAGTTTACAAATATTGCATCATATCTTTAATATAAGGTAATGTTGCTTCAACTTGGCATATATTATCTGCTAAACTTGTTTAATTGCTCATATTTTGCAGTTTGTTGATGAAGCATGCAATCAGATTGAGAGGAACGAACGTAATGTACGTCAACTAGGAGTTTTGTCCTATATACCAAGGTACTCATCTTCTTTTAAAATGACTGATGCGCCCACAATTTGATTTGATTCGTCAGAGGTGTTCCTTTTAATATTCTTATGTTTGCATAAGTCTGTGATGACAATTTGGTTGGGTGAAACATTTATTTAGGAAACTTTTCTAAAGCTTCATGGTGTAGCAGCAAAGAATTGCTTTTTTTCCGACTAAAGTGAGATGTCAATTATGTTGATTTTTTTTCATGTTTAAATTCTCGTTAATAATGATAATAAAAGCTACTATATGATATGAAGTGTCACTATGTTGACTAATCTCCAACTCCGTAAAACTTTAGCTGTTCGATCTTTTGCGAGTTTTGTTCAGTGCAAACTTTTCCCATAATATTTAGATTTGTGACTCGCATCACGAATGGATCAAGCGTGAACTTTTTCCATGCTGTTTAGATTTGCAACTCTTGCATCACGAATGGAGCAGTACATCCAAGGGCAATCAAGGGATCTGGTTGATAAGGCATACACAAGACTAGTGAGTAGTTTTTCTTGACTGTGTTGGCTCTGTATTTTTTTTACTTTTTTCCTTCATGAATGATGCTAGCTCCAACTGGACTAAGCTACATAGTAAGCAACTGAACTATGCTCGAAGATCTTTGCAACAGAATGATACGGATGAACAACTTTATACTAATTTGGTTCCATCCTTTATCTTCTTATTGTTACTTGGAACTGGTTTGGCATTGTGGAACAGATTAGCACAATGTTTGGAACTTTGGAGAAAATTGCGCAAAGTGACCCTAGAATTGTGGACATTGTGCTATTAGAGAACTATGCAGCTTTCCAGAACAGGTGTTTTTCTTTTTCTTTATTGTCCTCTTTTTCATTATAAGTTTGTCATCATTTATTTTTTGTCCAAATTATTGGTGGGTTTGGATTGATTTCTTATGTTACAGAGCTATTTCACTTGCTATATTCTGCCGAACTAGTTTTGCATTTCTTGTAATTTTTACTAGTCATTTAAGTTTAAGATTCACTTTCGAACTTTTTTCTGGATGCAGTCTTTATGACTTGGCAAATGTTGTGCCTACCCTAGCTAACTTTTATCATCAGGCCAGTGAAGCTTATGAACAAGCTTGCACTCGTCATATCAGTTCAATCATTTTCCTAGTGAGCATTTATCTTCTTATCCTGCTACTTGTCTTTCCTTCTTATATATCATGGGAATTCCTAAATGAAACTATTTCCGTAATCCTTAGTACATATAGAACTGAAATCGTCTTTTTTTCTTTTCTCAGCAATTTGAAAGATTATTCCAATTTGCCAGGAAAGTCGATGAATTGCAATATACAATATCCCCTGAGGAGGTGAGTTAATTGTGTGATCTTGCTTCATTATAGTTCGCTTCTTGTGTATTTTGTTGCCCGTGAAGGCACATATATGAAATTTATTTATTTATATATTGTTAAACATGCTCCTTATATCAGAAACTCAAAGACTTAATGTTTGACGCGTAGGAGACTCAACAACAATTTACATTGCTACTTTTTTTTGCTATTTCAAGTAGTAGTAAAACATATTTTATCATGCACATTCGTCCAATGGTGACTTCGTTATTGGATTTTGGAGTTACCATTTGGCTTCCGCACAATTCTCAGGGATAAATTAATAAGGATTATTATGCACGTACAGTGCGAGTATAAATACAACTATGTGTACCCTAAGTTCCGGATTAGCTCTTTGTTGATTGAATCTACTTGAATATCCTTTATTTTGCTCAGTTGTGCTGTTCTTGCATCTAAAATCGTAAAAACTTAGTTGCCATCTTCTGATAAATGTGCTATTATCGGTCTTCGTATATACAGATACCTTACCAGCTTGGGCTATCTAATGCGGATCTCAGAAAGGTGTTGAAAACCAGCTTGTCTGGAGTAAGTAAAATTGCAAATATCATTCGCCTTTTTCTTCATGGTAGTTTACACTTGGGAAACTGGCTGGTGCGTTGCTCCTAAAAAGATAAAAAGATAAACTGACTAGATAACTATAAAATGCTGCGGAATCAGCTGGAAATAACCTCAGTTGCTTCACCAGTGGTTTCTTTGGCATTATCATTATGTTTCGTATATTCTTGTGGCTGTGATATTGTGAGCATGGATAATTATCTTACGTCTTACTTTCAGATTGACAAGTCCGTTACTGCCATGTATAAGAGATTGCAGAAGAACTTGACTTCTGAGGAGTTATTGCCTTCCTTATGGGATAAGTGCAAGGTATATACATCGTTGTCTTCTCTTACTTATCTACTAGCTTGGGCACGAAATTTGCTGATGACTTTACAGTGACTTCTGTTTCTAAACATTGAGAAAATTAGTTCATGTTCAAATGCTTCTATTTCTATACCTATGAATAGTTTTAAAGAAAGATGATTTTGCAACTACAGAAAGAGTTTTTGGAGAAGTACGACAGCTTCGTGCAAATGGTGTCGAGGATTTATCCGAAGGAGAACATACCTTCAGTGGAGGACATGAGGGCTCAGCTTGCTTCTTTGTAGATATGTGTGTAGAATGGTGTATAATTTCATGTTGAGATAGTGTAGTTCCCTTTCCTTGCTCTACTATGTTATTGTATTCATTAAATTCTTGTATTAGATTTTGCGCACCTCATTTCAAAGGTCCTTTTTCTGTATTTCGCTGGGGATTTTTACTTGGTCCTTCTATATCTGTTTCAGAGGTTGAGCTATTTGGCGCGCTGCTTGGAGGTATGTAAGTGATATGTTATGCAAGTTTTTTGCAATATTGGCAAATTTGTTATTTGCGTGAACATTTCTGTGCAGCTATTTTGGCGTATTTGCTTATATTTGGTGCTCGCAAATCTCTTGGATTAATCTAAAGATATTTGTGTTGAAAATTTGTTGGGATAATGGAAGATATTTTTGCATCTAAGGTGTCAGATGTATGTGCACGTAGCGAACTGTTAGGAGTTCTTGTTTATGCACTTCAAAAACAAGTGAGTCACTAATAAGAAACCCTCAACCCAAAAGGCTTATGTTGTTGTCGCGATCTATCGATAGTACCTATGGCCTCAGTAACCAACTGCACCGCCCCCCCTGGTCCATCATTTCTTGCATTTCTGTTAAGTACAATTCTAGTACCAGAAAGCAACACTGAGACAATCCAATATTGATATAGCGGGGTTAAGCTACTTAATTTGTTTCTCATGTAATTACATAACAAACCTCTCCTTAGAACAGTAAATGATTGATCCTATCAATAATATAATAACACCGAGCTACGCTGCGATGCAACAAGACTTAAAGCTTGGCATAAGTATCTTCTGCCTTCGATCACTTGCTATATTGAGTGGGAGGATATCCAAAAAAACAAAAGAAATAAAAAGAAAGGAAGCCTACTCTTTCAACAGCAATCTCAATTTCGACTCTAATGCTTCTCATGTCAATTTGCAATAACTCGAGAGCCCAACGAGACGACCATGTCAACTTGTTTATCAACTTGTCTATCAACAGCGATAAAACTTCGACCCTAATGTTATAATTCCTCATCCGTCTTTAGATTCCATCTTTGGGTGCTTATATATGAGAAAGCAGAGTCCCCAGTTGAGATAAGAGAACACTTCATAGGTGAAACGGTGCTATTCCTATCTTTCCTTCCTCCACAATGGTATCTCCTCAACAATGGTTCCTCCTATTGTAGTCTCTCTTGCAACGTCTCTAGGAAGAAGTTAAAAGAGAGAATTGTAAAGAGATGTTTGCCATATTTTGTGTGCTATATGAGCAGCAGCAGTTGCCTTTGTTTGCTATTAAACCAAGCTATTATAAATAGGGAAATAAGAATAGAATCCGAGGATCTATTTTAGTATTAGCAGTAGGAGGTTAGTCGGATTTGGTCATGAGGCCAATGAGTTGGAGACTCGATTTTGGTTTTATATCGCAGTTTTGTTTGGACAATGTTTGCATAAATATTTAGGAAAAAAATAATTGTTAAAGAAATAATACATCTGGGTCAAAGATTGGAGGGTCATTTTTAAGGGATTCATGGTTTAGAAAATTAGGAGCTAAATGACACGATAATCTGTCGTGTTCAGTAGTTTTGCAACCACTCTTATCCTCAAAGAGTTTAACCAAAAATAATGTTAAATAAATCTGATATAACTCATTACATCTGTTAAGAGGATTTTTAAATCTTTTTTTTTTTACTAGATCGTGAGTTCGATCGATCCCTACATAGCCGTATTTACAAGCTAAGAAATATTTGTACGACGTAGTTTTATCACCGGTTCAAATGTTACATCACCAGTTAAATTGTTACGTTACAATCGCGTGTAAAAAAATAGTGGACCATGTTTCTAACCCTAATTTCATAAATGCTCAATTCAAATTCAATGTAAAATTGAGTGAGTTTATTTAAAGCTGATCATCTTAGTCATTAGATTGTACAAAACGGCCCAAAGGTCCAATATAAACAGGAACGGGTTCTGACGAGAATTTGACACTACGCACGCCCACTTAACAAGAATCAGGGCCCAAAAAGGCCCATTAAAATTAGGCCACTATATTAAGTAATGGGCCCTTAAAATCCCTATATAGTTATTAAAAAAAGGGAAAGTGAGATGCAGCTCAAAAGTGCTTGAAGAGCAATCATTGTATTACCTTCCTCATACCAATAATTTTGATTAGCGAAGAGAGTTTCATCACTTTATCATCATCGCCGCATCAAACTTCCCCCAAACCTAATATTTTCAAACAAAAATACATTTACAGGAAAACAAACCAAGGCAAAATAAATACATAAATAAATAAATATATCCGTGATTTTCACGAAAATTTGTTTTTATAGATTAATACTTTCTTAATCTGCTGTGACAAAAAAAAATAAAAAAAATAGGTGGCATTCAGAATGAGTAGGAGGGTTTGGATTCATCAAAGATGAAAATCTCAGAACACCAAAAGCTTCATCACCATGCCCTTGCTTAAGCCAAAATAAATAATAATAAGGAGGTTTTTTCGGTAACAATTAAAAAAAAAGGATTATACTTTCAAATAAAATTTAAGAAAAACATCGAGTTGCGAAGAAAAAGGATTAAAATCGATAGGAGCTTTCTCTCAGACAAATGCCTCGATTTGTCCTCATAAGAATGGAATGGATTAGATCGGACTCGTCATCTATTTGATTTATTCATCATCGAGAAACGCCCCTTTATTATACAAACGAGATTACAAAGAAAAAATAAAAAAAAAAAAGAGAGAGAAAGAGAGAGAGAGAAAGAGAGAGAGAGAGAGAATTTGATCGAGTATACGCGAGAGAGAGCGGGGGTGGGGAGAGAGAGAGACGATTGCGATTGGATGCGAATGTGAGGAGGATCGCCGTGAACGGCGAAGTTAAATATAGATGGAGTAGGAAGCTAGGGTTACGTTTTTCCCATGTTAGCGAAATTACGAAAACACCCCTCCCTCCTTCGTGATCCAATCCACACGGGATTAGGTGCGAATGGATTGGGCCCAACATTTGTGTCAAGTGGACTAACAACAGACCGGTTAATATGTAGACCCGTAACTATTTATGGGTGGGACTCAAATACTGGGCCGGTTCTCTCGGTCTGGTTCGGTTCAGCGGGCATTTGAATTGACGAAGTTGTGATTCACCGTAAATTAAATTTGTTAATATCGGAGACATTTGTTTTGCCATCTATTATAAATGCACTAATCTGGTTGGCAGTAATAGGCGTGAACTTTTTTAAAAAATAAATTCTCTTTGAAAATGACTAGTTGATGAAAAGATTAATATTTTTATTTTCATTAAACTTGATTTTCAACTGAACTATAGTTAAGCCAATCCAAATTCCCCGAAGTACCCGGTTGGATCTGAACTTGTTAGATTGGGTCCAACAATCATTTAACAACTTATCGAGGATGCAGCATCCTCTTCGTTTGAGGAAAACAAGGTAGACCCCATGAACATTAGTGCAACTGGGACCTGCAAAACTAAAGAGGAAAACTACATGAAAGATATGTTTATTTCGACCAGTCACCTAGCCCTTATTTCATTAGCTTTTCCTAACGATTATGGGTCAAATGGAACTCCTCAACCTATCTAGGCACACCAATATATAAATTGCTTGGAAGTTTAGCATATTTGGAGCATGTCTAAACATTGTATTTAACCAAATCAGACTACATCAGTTGAACTACCATGCACAGCTACACACAGGACATCACCATAGCAAATTACTGGTAATACATTCAACAACAATTCAAAGTTCCATGAACATACTAACACACTCCACAGCATCTTCAACACGGCGTCGAGACAAATGGCAAACACTATACTAAATCATTATTGACAGTAGGGATTGGAAATGGCTTTAAAGGAAATACAGCACCAAGCGCCAAACAGGGTACGCGAACAGGAGGATGATACCAATAGTGTTTGACACGCCATGACTCTTTGTGAATGCATTTCTGAAGCCGCCAGAGGCCCGGATGTGCTCTTGAAGGAGGTAGCAGCCGATGAACAAGCATATGAAAACGCCGACCAAGTGGTCGCGAATAGTGTGGGCAAAGAAGTTGGGGGCGACCACAAGAAGAAGGATCAGTGCACCGGGCATCTCCAACCAATCTACTCCACAACATAATATTCATGTTAGTCACAATCGAGTTGCATACTGTTCTATTGTGTCGATTAAATTAACATGGATTTTTATTTTGTTTTGTTCAGACATTTTCTTAACTACAGTAGTCTGTGCATCTATGCAATAGTCACAAGATGGTGAACATGTGATTCAGGTTAGGCTAAATGCAATAAACTCAATACGATGATGACCTTGCTGAACTAGAGAAAAAGAATACATGCATTTGCTCACCATCATTCTAATCATCATCAAATTTAAAGAACGTTCAGAACTGTAGGACGAGAAAAAAGAAAAAAAAAACTGCAGCTTCAGAAACTTCCTTCTTACGATCCAGGTTTGAAAAGGAAAAGAAAAAAATAAAACAAAGCTTAAGCTACGATGATAAATGATAAGGGAAAGTGTTCCTGGACCAGGATTTAGGGATAACCACTGACATTGGCTCTTTAAGACAATGATTGTTGCGTTAACTGAAACAGGTTATTGGTTAAAATCGTAAGATATAGCATTTGTCTATTTATTTAGCATTATTGGTGCATAATACGAGAGTTCTTTATCAAGCTAGACATTTAGCATTCATGGTGAATAATAGGAATAGGAAAGTTGTTTATCAAGCTGGCCAGGAATCCAAACCATACCTGGGAAGTGCCGAGGAAAGAAGAGTCGCAGTACAACAACAATTAATGCAATCCATTTCCCAACCTCCCCTCTGCATTATTCAAAAATAATTAGGGCATAATCACAACAAAAATGAAATTTACATAGCCAACAAGTAATAATCACCAAGTATCTTCTCATCTGCTTCGAAGTTACTGAAACATGATCTATCTTCTAACTAGGGTCAACCACAAACCACATGTAATTTGATGATCCAATGACTAATTACTTTCCAAATGCTTATGTATGCATCACATGTTCTTTCTCCTTTGTTTGTTAGATACTCATTTATACATTTATCCTACTATAAGATGTTTCAGGGTAGTAAAAATGATCTAGAGTTATTTTTTCCCGCTAAACGAAACTGCAAAACATCGTATAGATCGCGCTGACCAATATGCAGGGAGAATCATATACAAGAGTATCTAAACATGGAGTTACTGAAGAAAATGAGGATTTACGATTAGAAAATAAGCAATTACCTAAAGAAAGAGAAGAGTACTGAGGGAAGGGTGAAGAAAATGTAAGGAATTAAAAGACCAGTCAGCATGTTCGTCCTCCAGTTCGTCCGATCCAATATCAAGAGGTATCTGCAGTCACAAAAAACCCCAACAGCTCAGTCATCTGTTCAACTAACAAGCTTTTTGTTTTTACCGACCGTTTCTAGCGCAAGTGGCAAAGGATTTGGTGGTTGGTATCCGAGATCAAAGTTCGAATCATAGTTTATTAACATTTTCAGCTAAGTTTATTTCTAAATGAAATAAACGAAATGGTTAGCATGCTACCTTTCACTCAAAAAAAAAAAAAAAAAAAAAGCTTTTTGTTTCCCCCCCAAACAAACATGCCTGAAAAACTGTTTTCATTATATGCCGAACCAAATGGTAGCAAAGATAAATTTTCTTCAACACTTCTTCCATCACGATGCGTTAGAAAGTAAGATCCTAAAAAGCTCCTTCAGAAAGGGACAGAAAGGTACTGCTCAATATAAGATCCCAAAAGAAGTTCAACAATCTTTTGCGAGAAACTTTCTATAGATATCTTAGAAAACACACTCTTTATACTTTTTTAACACAAACAAATTGCAGTTAGCAAAATAATGATAATAATAATAATAATTAAGGGATGAGGAGGAGGGAAGGATTGTTTGAGCTCACATTGCGGCGAAGGAGGCGAGGAATTTGAGGAAGGTGGTGCCGAAGCCGAGGCCGCTGCCGAGGCGGAAAGCGTGGTTAGCGAGCCTCCGCGCGGCGACGCCGATCTCCTTGAGATCCGACTCGATCAGATCGCCGTACACCTGATCCGACTCCATCGCCAAGTACGCCATCTTCCCCATCTGTCCCAAAACCTCTCTCTCTCTCTCTCTCTCTCTCTCTCTCTCAAATTTTACGAAGAAGAAGATGATGATGTATGTAGACTAATGAATTTTGCTTAGAAGGGAGGATTTAAAAGCATTTATAAAAGAACGGGGGAGTGAGAAGGGGGACAACGATTCAACGAAGTGGGCGGTGGTGAGAGAGGTGGAAGAGAGAGAGAGAAGAGTTTTGGAATAGCTCTGGACTTTTCCTGCTAGCCAATGGACACGTGGAGTTACGTATGGTGGGAGGAGATGACAGGGACGTTGTCGCCACTCTGCCCCACCCCCGCAGGCTTCGTTTCGGCACCCCTTTTACTCGCTCCGGCCTGCTCTTCGGGGCTCTACTGGAAAGGCGTGGATGATTATTATTATTGTTGTTATTATTTTACCATTATTATTAGCGGTGTTGTTTAGAATAGAATTTTTAAGAAAAATGCGCTACGTGGCTGTGCCTTGTCCAGTAAAGAAATGACAGCTGGACTGGACCGCAAGAATCTTTTGCTATCAGCGGCAGATAATCAACAATTTAATGAGAATAATAATGAATAGTTACGCAGATATGGAACAACTATTTTGTGATGGAGACAGTTTGAGATTTGAACAAAATCTGCTTCAATCTATTCTATCCAAATTAGGAGTGAAAATATATATATGGGATATTATGACTCGACTCTGAATTCGAAACTATATCATATTTGTATTATAATTTTGCTATCCGGCTCTTGACTCTTGAGTTTTTATATTCAGAAGCGGATTTTAGTACACATATGTAAACCGACCATTTCAGAGGAACCCAATACTGTACAGGATCTCATTTTATCCTCGAGGCAGGTGTACTAGCACGTGGAAGTCATTGTCTACGCACGTCTTTGGGATAATTCGAGTTAGAGAGTTTCGTATAGCTTCCCTCTCTTTCTTCATCCCTCTGCACTAACATGTTGTCAAGTGCCGCAGCAGCTGCGCATCCGCGCTTCATTTCAACCGCCGGGAAAGGCAATTCCAAAGCTCGTCGTTTCTGCGGCCCCTTCTTCATAAACAACTCTACTCCACAGCATAAGATCCCATCTCCATCTAATACAAATTCCATCTCCATTGCCCAAAATTCTCCGCGAAAGATATCTCGCGTTGATGGAACAAAACATCTTATGCATGAATTAGAAAGACTATGCAATGAAGGGAATGCAAAAGAAGCCCTTCGACTAGCAGAGCAAATGGAGAAAGAAGGTTCTCCGACCCACGTAGCCATTCTACCTCTTCTGCTACAAGCCTGCGTTGAAACCCATTCTTTGGCCTTCGTAAGAGAAGCCCACAAGCTCGTGTCGAGATCCCAATTGACAAATTCTAAGCTAGTTCTCAGTAGTTTAGCTTCTGTGTACTGTAAACTGGGAAGCATTGAAGATGCCCGCCTCCTGTTCGACGAAATGCCGCAACAGCCACAGCCAAATCGTACGAAAGTCTCTTCTAAACTAAAGCCAACTCAGAGAACGGCGGCTAAAGGCGAAGTGGATCCAAAGAGGAGAGAGGCATATGAGAAGGTGAGGGAGTTGCACAGGGAGATACGAGCGATAGGGTACGTGCCGGACACGAAGTATGTTCTGCATGATATTGACGAGGAGGCGAAAGAGAAGGCGCTGATGTATCACAGCGAGAGGCTCGCGATCGCATACGGGCTTATTAGCACGCCTCCGGGGACCACATTGAGGATCATGAAGAATCTCAGGATATGTGGCGACTGCCACAATGCAGTCAAGTTCATATCCAAGGCGGTGGAGAGGGAGATCATTGTCAGGGATAACAAGAGGTTCCACCACTTCAGAGATGGGGTGTGTTCTTGTGGGGATTATTGGTGACGTATGTATTGAACTGATAACTGTGTTTCTGTTCTATTTAGATAATCATCCTTCCGTACTAAAATTGAGCGTGTGATGCTGCATTAGTAATTTATTCGCCAGACCATTCTTTTTCTTCTTTTCAATCAATTCCTTTTCTTGCAAACAACCGTCCTGATGATTGAGAACATCCAGACTGGGGGTCATTTTTATCACTAAACAGAATGATGATTTTTGGGTACTTTCATCATTAATGAGGTTTCCGCTTTATTAATCATCAATCCGTTGTTCTTCTCATTCATGCTTTCCTTGGCGGTTTTCGTGAGAAGAGGCAAAATGACTTGAATGTGCTAAAAGCAGCTTTGCTTTCGTGCCAACGCCACCAAATTATTTGCTGAACCGTGTTCCAATGAACATTCCCATGAACAACCAGACAGGGATAACCTTTTCAACTTGCTTCGTAATTAATTCATTTTTTCCGCGTGAATTGGAATTTAAACATGAAAACAATTCTAAAATTTTTCAAAAAACTAAAGAAGAAAAAAAAAATCGAATTGAAGCATTCAAATCCATGAGGATGGGGAATTCTAAGGGCTCTGCTCGATCCGAGGCTTCTGCGGCGCCACCACGGTCCGCTGGTGTGAGTCGCACACCTGTGTCGGGAACCTGCACCCGATCCGCCGCGCCACGAGCGAGCCCCAGCTCCCCTGCGGCCGCTCCACCGTTCGTTCGGCTCGCCGCGGATCTATCTTCTCGATGGCCTTCCTCATGCTCGAGCACTCGCGCTCCAGCTCGTGCACTCTGCTCCTCATGCTATCCATATCCAGCCTCAGCACCTGGTTCTCTCTCACCGCCGCCCGCCACGTGTCCCCCTCCCTCCTCGCTGCGGGGCCCACCTCCTCCTCAACCACCTCTGCGGGCGCTGCATCCTCCGCCGCAAGGATTGTCCCCGCAATCGCCCGCCGCAGCTGCAGCTGCTCGAAGAACAGCACCTGCACCACCGCACGCAGCGGCAGGCGCTCGTTCTGCGCCGCGTGGGTGCACGCCTCCAATGTCAGCTTCTGGCAATCAATCACGCCGCTCACTTTCTCCTTCTCCTCCTCCGTCAACCCCGGGTGCGCCTAATCAACACACACCCCAAATGCACCGTTAAAGTTTTCAACCATAACGACAATGCAAACAAAACGCTTCCTAAAATGCAACCGTTGATCACCGTACCTTCAGATAGATATCGACTGCACGGTAGAGCCCGTCGTCGAACACGCGCGCGTGGTCCGGTAGAGCCAGAGCGAGGTCGCAGAACTTATCCGGCTTCAGGTTCGCGTCCGACGCGATTTCCGAGAGGTACGCGTCGATCAATTTCCCCACGATTTGTAGCGGGCGATTAATGTTACCGGGCGGTGCCCTCACCCCCGCTTCCCCCGCGCCCACCTCCTCCTCGACCGCTGTAATCGCCGAACTTTCGCCCAGGTTCTCTAGGAAATAGTGAAGGATCCGCTCCACGCAGTCCACGTCGTACAGCGTCTCGACGAGGTACGAATAACTCGGCATCAAAAGATCGTCGAGCGTGGCTTGTTCCAGCTGCGACGCGATCTTCCGCTCCAGGGCGGTTCTAGAAGCTTCGGAGGCTCGGAGTATATTAACGGTTCGGAGGAGGCCGAAGAGGAAGCGGGTGGTTGTGAGCCCCGTGGTTTTCTCTGGGGGGAGGTTCGAGACCACGGTTTCTAGAAGCTCCCGTTGCTCGGGCTCGGAAGCTAATGGGGCGGAGGAGTGGCGGCGGCGGCTCGATCGAGAGAGGCCGGGGATGGATCGCCTCGCGTAGGTGATGAGCGATCCCTCGATTACCTCGGAGCTCAGATCCCGGGCTCTCATGGCGGAGATAACGCGCTTGTAGGTGGGGAGGCTCAGGATCGCGAGGTCCTCGAACCAGGAGTCCACGGCGGCAGCGGAGGATCGGATCCCACTCTTGCGGCCGATCCCGTTCCACAGCGCAGCGGCGGAGCTAGGGATCTTCGTCTCTCCCTCGCCAGCGGCGACAGCGCCCTCCGTGATCGGCCACCCGAAGAGGGAGCTGAGATCAGAGGATCCGGCGCGCGCGGCGATAGAGTCGATGCACCGCTGCGCGAGGCCGAGGTCCTCGGCGAGGGGGGAGACGTCCTCGCAGGATTTGAGGGCTCTGATCGAGTCTTTGATGCTCCGGAGCACGGATTGGGCGAGGAACCGCTCGGTGCGGGAGTCGAGGTTGTCCTCGGCGAACTCCTCGGTCATCTCGAGGTACTCAGCGGCGCAGCGGAGGGGAACGGCGCTCCACGCCGTGATCTCGACCTTCACGCCGTAGCAGAACTTCGCCGCGGCCTCGAAGATCTCGGAACCGCCAGGGAAATCGGGGAGCGAGATGCAGTGTAAGCCCTCTTCTTCTTCTTCTTCTTCTTCCTCCTCCTCCTCCTCCTCCTCCTCGATCTCTCCCTCTTCTTCTCCCTCTTTGCTAGCTCCTTTTCGAACCCTAGGGTTTTTTTCACGTTCCGTTATCATCTGGTGAAGCTTCTTGCTCTTCGACATCAACGGGAACTATAAGAAAAGAAGAGGCATTGGAAAAGAGAAATCCCAAAATGGGGAGAAAATTCGCAGCGGATTCGAACTGTAGATCACCTTGTGGAGGTGAAAACTCATCTCCCCCACTTCAATCACCACATCGCTGGGCAATCCCGTAGTGCAAAACCTACACCAAAACATAGGTTAATCCACAGACACAGATCAGCAAAAAAGGGAAACGAAAATAGCATACAAACTACGAGAGAAATAGAGAGCTCACCATGCTTGGCCTTTCGAGCTGAGCTTCTCCAGCGCCATTCTTTTCCCACCAGAAACCTAACCCTTAGCTTCTTTCAAAGTTCTCTACAACCCATAAACACTCCTACCACCACATGATATTTCCCTACTTAGCACAACGAAGCAGTGGAGGTCCTAATCTCGAACTCGATCGATCGATAAAACCCATACAGAGGAAAGAAAAGAATCCGTTTGGTGGGAGTCGACGAACAAGAAAAGAAACCGTTTTTTAGGTCGGAGGGGGTGATTCCCAACAGGGGAGAAGGGACAAAGAGCGGTCCAACCATATTGTTCTCAAAAGTAGTTACTGGGTTTAATTTAATTCTGTGTAAATTATTTGTTTAATAATCCTCTCCTGCTGTTGTGATGCAGGCTTTGCTTAATAACCTGAGAAGTGAGATTCTCACTCAAAAGGATGAAAAGCACTGCTGCACTGGGCATGGTGATTTTATTTTGTGCTTGCCAACTGGCTTTTTTTTATTTTATTTTTTCTTTATCTCGGACGAGTTATTTCGATCTATTTTTGGAAATTAGCATCATTCTCATTATTGTATTTCTGGTACCTAATTGCTTATTTTCTATTATTTTTTTGGTTTCAGTTTGTTTTTTTTTCTCCTTTTCTAATTTATCTGTTGAACGTCATGAGACTTTTGCAGACAATTCAGGGCTCATCAATGCTCATCCACCATTGCTGTTGCGCATTAAAGGTCAACGGATCCTCTGCAACCCAGGCTGTATAGGCTAGCATGTGAGTATGTCAAATTTGAGAATATGTTATTCAAATGTACATTTTTGAATGCATAAGAAAAATTAAAATTTTATTTTAAATGTTGTTTCTAATATTTTAGATGACAGTGAGAATAGTCATCATCCCTATCCCGCGGCAGTTTCTGTCATAAATTTAAAGTTTTCCAAAAGAAAATTTTCTAATCCACTTCCAAATGTTCTAGATACTTCTTAATCACTGAAGCGGATAAGTATGAAGTACACGGTTTTAAACTAGATCTAAATTAGTAAAGTCTCTAAAATCACGACCAGATGTGTGATTCAATTTGCTTTTCAAAATTAGTGCAACCAATTGGATAATGCCGCATGCTTCTATTATAGCTATTTCATACAAGTTGGGTGTGGAGAACCCGCGAGTCGGCGACAGCATTAAGAAAGCGGTGACTGAAAGCCTGAAACTTCAACGGGAGGGAACAGCCGGAATGCATGAAGAGATGAGGCATGTATCTCTATATCTCCCAATTATAGAATTCCATTTCAAATTAAAGTTATTTAAAATATCTTTATCCTTGCAGCTTTGACTCTTTGCTTTGTACAGTAAGTGCTAAAAGTTGTGCGACAGTAATTAAAAGCCCTTTTTCTCGTGTTACAGTAACTTTACCATACCCCATAAATCTCCACATTGTTTCTCGTAGGATGAATGAGACCATATGAAGATGAATAATGGATGATAATATAGAATATATAGTACTATCATATATGTACGTCAAAAATACAATTACAAGCTGTCATTTTGTCCCTATCAAAATGGAGACATTCAAGTAGGTGCAAAAGGATATAAGGTTTAGAAGCACTCTTGTGTGGGAGCATTAAGTTTCTTGGGATAACCCCACAGTGCCTTCCGGTCGTGAGACTATTCATGCTAACTTGTCCCTTTGATTTTATATACTTGTACAGCAAGAGAGTGCACTATTCCGTTTAATCAAAATGCTAATTAACTTGCTAACCTGGATTGATTAAACTTGTCTGCATTTTATCAGATTGCCTGTGGTATGTGGATTTTGTAGTATAACAAAGCAAGAAAGACAAATGAGCTTACAAAATATTTAAACTTCAGATCTCCTACTCAAGTACTATTTAGAAAACAACAGTTTCCTTGAAAAACCCTGCTAAACTATATGGATTAAAGAAAGAGTCAAAGAGTTCTTTTATTAGCTCTCTTATTTAAATGTTGTCAAAGACTCTTCTCTCTTTAATTCCCAAAACATGCGCTGGGCCCTGGGTGATATAACCTTCAACCTGAACCTGTCGTGGGTGTGAAGTAAGATGATATACGAAAAGCTTCAGTTACCCACCAAATCAGCCAGGCGATCCCTTCCTTGCTAGGCACTTCACTGACTAACTGTAGAAATTGATTATTTTTTTTTTAAAAAAAAAGAGCCTCAAGGAAACAGTGTGTTACATAGTTTTTAACGCAGAGGTTTATTGCTTTGTTTATAATTATAGCCTTGCAATTGGATGCAGTATTAGCTTCAATATTCTCTAATCTTTTGAGTAAATCACCTGCTTGATGAAATGAACTTTTAAATTTGAACATGACTCAAATCGTGATTTTCTTCCCACGTCTAAACAAATTAACTAATAGTTTAGAAGCTATTTTTTCTATTATCAATGAACTAAATGATGCATTATAATTCAACCTACTACTACATTATGCATGCAGTGAGATTTCACCTATTAGATGGCGCTTCTCCAGTTTCCAGAATTGGTACCCATGGAGCAGAGTAAACCATATATGGGAAAAGAAAGGAGGCCGAGGTAACAGTAATTTTTCTTATCTTGGTTCTGTTAACTTCCTTGCTTAAAGTGCTCCTCATGCTGTTTTTTTCATGCAATGATGGTCTCATGCACATCATTTTGCCATGCATGAGTGGTCCATATAGCTCATTATAACTGCATTTAGTCTCCTTAATAATGGGTTAGGTGTTTGGGCCCAGAACAGAAACGGGTCGAGGTTCTTGAACAGTGCCAGAGTTTCCATTATCTCTTTGCAGCAGCTCATGCTGCCCATGCCACAGTTCTATACAGGTTGTACTCTGGGACCAATTAGAACGCAACAAATATATGGCTATATTTAGCTTCATGTCATGTGGAACTTGAATTCCCACATAATACCCTTAACCTCAATAACTATTCGTAGGTCGCCTTCTTAAAATTCAATTTGACCACTATTTGTGGTTACAATGCGGGATGGTTGCTATGCAGATAGGGATGGGTATATATGATAAATTTTTCTAATTAACAAGACTCTTATGAGTTAGTAATTGGGCCCCGAAAACAGCAGATATGGTACTTGATGCTTTTATTATTGACATAATACATCTGGACCCCCTGGCTAGAGTGTAACCCATTGTGCAACTAACGATTTTATTCGAACCAAAAACAATGAGAATAGGACCTTTTTTATGGTAAGGCACAAAGTGATTCTCTATGCAATTCTCTATGGTAAAGGGATGAGAATGTGACAATAAACTTAAGGGGAGAGAAATCTTTCAACCAAACACTAACCCGTATCAAATTGGTGGTACAGCACGCATGCACCACATTCTCTTAAATGGATAGCCACAAAATGGATGTGTCAGTAGAGTAGAACCGTGTGCATCCAACAATTATACCATGCATTTATGCCCTTGTGTCGCACTTGATTACGATTTAGGTATGAAAGGTAGTTGCCAGTTAGAAAAAGTGGCACTAGTAATAATGTTGGAGTGGCTTAAGCTATCACTCTCAATAAAAAATCAGTCCCAGTGTGACTGATCATCCTCTCAGACCAGCTACTGATCACTCTCAATAAAAAAGACACAATTAATCATGGTTCCATGCGAATAATTTGCATGAGCGTCTTCATAATTCTATTCTAGTTTCCTGTTTCCAAAAATGTGCGTTTATAACTTTGTGAAGCTCACCCTTTAGCTTATCTTAGACAGAAGACGAATTATCTTATTCATTTTGATCTGAGGCAAATGTTGTTGTTGGAGTCAAGGTTTATCTCTCTTAATATAATATGTTTTTAAGTTGGCATTTTACTTGGAGTACATGCTCATTTGACTGTTTCTCTCCTTTCTATATTCTATTAGCAATGTAAAAGATAGGTTTCTTTTTTCTTTCCTTTTCCCGCATTTATCAGAGAAGCTAATGATTGCATAAAGGTGCACTAGCAAACATTTCAAAATACTGGCAAACACTGCAAATAGGTCTTCATAACTTGGGAATATACCCTTCGGATTTAAACAACAACGTCAACTTAAATTGACTTGTTTTTCACTTGAGAATAGCTGGATCTCTTATTTTTCTATGACTCAAAAAAGTAACTTTATTGAAAACATTATTAGGCCCCTTTTTTGCCGCAAAAGGATTATTAGGTTCTTCATTTGCCGCAAAAGGATTATCAGGTTCTTCAAAGCTAGATAACATAGAAGAGATTTCCGTTGGCAATCCACTTCCTGCTCACTTTTAAGCAAAGCGGCCTAGGCATTCCATCGTCAAGCTTTGGTCTTATCCGCACGCATGTCATCATGAAAAGAAAACTAAAACTAGTTAAATTATAATCACGATAGACCGTGCACCAAAACATAGATTTTGAGAAATAAAATTAGAAATAATAATAAGATAACATTAATTTTGTTATTAAGAGATCAAAATTTTACTCCGTCACAAAAGATAGAGAATGACTTGGAGTAGTACAGCCTGAAGGCAACGAGGTGCCAGAGGGCGAGGGCAGGGCGACGCCCGGCCATGATCGGCACATGCAATGCTTCCCCTTCTCTGTGCTGTTGTAGACGGAGACGGCATGCTTGCCACAGCCTCCCCATGTAACCTTCCCGCACCGCTTACAATCTACTTTGTAACACATCTCTCTCTCCTCCTTTTAGCTCTTCCCTTGATATGCTTGCTGTGTGTATATATATATATATATATATATATATATATATATATAGAGGCTGTATCGCCTTGGAAGGTTATTTATTTCCAAGATGCCCTGCCAATGTCGAGCCAGTCAACTCTATTGGCTGCTCGGCGTCTGGACGAGTCAATTATGGATAAGTGTTTTTTGAAATTTTTATTAAACAATCCTATGCCTATGGATAAGATTGATTTACTTTACATTTCACATAAGATTTTGCAGAAAAAAAGGTAATATTAATAATAATAAAAAAAGAGTTTTGCTTAAGTATAACTGGGACGTCTTAGTAAGTATAAGTAAACGAGATAGTAGTATTATACGGCACTCTACGCACATGATTAATCATTTGATAGTAGTATTATGGGTCCCCACTCCCCAACATGTGGTTAGCAATACTAACATATCTGTTTTTACTTTTGTGTTGAGGCAAGTCAGAGCTAATAAATAATGACCACATTTAATAAATTTATTTACTGGCTGTTAGTATTTGTGTGCTGATATGTATAAGGTAAAAGCTCTAATTAATTCCTTCACACACTTCATAAAACTACAAAGGCTTATCAACTAATAAGCAACAGTGCACTTATTTACGGGATTCAGAGCATTTCCCTCCTTTCATTTAATTCCTTGACACAATCCTTACCTTCTCACGAATCTCAAAGACGACGCACGGCAGGAGATCGCGCGCACGAATACGGCGAAGGATCGAGTGGCTTCGGGTTGTTATCGTCGAGGATCTTCTCCTTCCTCCGTGCAAGCGAGACCCATGGCGCGCGTGGCTTCGGGCCCTCTCGGCCTTCTCCCGGGCCTCCGCCCTCGATCCACACCCCGCCTCCCAACTCTCCGCCACGGGGCCAAATCCGAACCCGCCGATCCCCAAATCGAACCCTCTCCTCCTCCTCCCACGGTCAGTGCTAAACCTCTCCTCATGCCCATCTGGATTGATCTTAAAAAATAAATAAATAAATAAATTCTGTATATGAACCTTTGGTTTGCGACATGACATGATTCGTTTGAGTAGTTTCGTTTTGTCAGGACGAACAAATTGTCGAGAGTAAATCGGTCGATGACAGTAGTCAGCCAGCTAGTAGTGTTTCCCAGAATGCCGGATTCGTAGAATTCCCGAATAAAGATGTTAACAGAAGGATTGCGCTGGCTTCGACTACTGCCGCAGTTGGGCTCTTCTTGTCCACAAGACTTGAATTCGGTGTTTCGTTGAAAGATCTAGCTGCTAGTGCTGTACCGTACGAAGAGGTCGGTTACATTTCCTTATCATTTGTGCTCCACTCTTCTTGTCGCCAGATTCTGATGTGAGGGCTTCTAGTCATCAAGATTAAACTGTTGAATACTGAATTCATCACTCGAGCCTTCTTCTTATCCACAGCTAAGCCAGAATTTAGGTGCACAACATGATATCGTGTGCTTTCTCTGTCTCCTATCTTTCTATCTGGCATTGTTCTTAAATCTACCCCCCATGAGAATTTCTCAGCAGGGGATAAGTTGTGGTACAAAGTTAATGCAGAGATAAAATGTGGATCTGGAGCTTTCGACTGCCAAAATATTAGGCGTAAGCTTCTTCTTTTCCCCCCCCTAGAGGGTATATCCTTCTTTGGTCTTCTGGATGATGGATAATCCTTGTTTCAATAGTGCTGTATGGCTGGAGCTCTGTTTAAGAACCTACTAAAAACTGCTAACAGCTTTTTCATTGAAATCTCTCCAGCTGCTTCGGCTGTGTTAATAGCAAAAGCTTCAAAATTGGGTATTTGGTTTTAGAAACAGAAGCTCATTCAGCTATTCCCCGAGTATAGAAGCCATTCCACAGCGAGGCAAAAGAAACGCTTTTTGAACTGCTTACTTTGAACTCTGTTTGGTTGGTTCACTCTTGCTAACCGTAGTCCGGGTGCTACAGGTCGCCATTCTAATAGCACATTTCTAGGACTGTTCGTTTCTGCTTTTTTCGTCGTCTCCTGATTGGCATCGGTGATCTGCAGGCTCTATCAAATGGAATGCCTACTGTTGTCGAGTTTTATGCTGATTGGTGTGAAGTCTGTCGAGAATTGGCTCCGGACATCTATAAAATCAAGCAGCAGTACAAGTAAACACTTTCGTATTCAATGTTTTCTATTGCAAATACCATGTGACAAGCATGACTTAATATTGTATTCTTTGATAAGATACATCTCATAATATATGCATCTTACACAAGAACTTGAAATTCCATCTTTGCATCAGCAGCATGTCTTTGATGACACAGCCTGCTTTGTTCTCTTTAAAGTTTAAAGTGAAAAGTGAATTACGTTCACAGCTGCTGCAACAGCTAAAAGACTAATCTTAATACGATCTAATAGTTTGTCTGGAAATATCACCTCAATTGTTTTAGTTTAGAAAAGAGTTCTTCGACAATAATGGTAGATATATTCATGGTGCTTTTTAAATTGTTAGATGCTTGTTTCAGATTCTACTTTTCTTACAGTGCATCTTCCATTCCAGGGATCGTGTCAATTTTGTTATGCTGAACGTCGATAACACAAAGTGGGAACAAGAGCTCGACGAGTTTGGAGTGGAAGGGATTCCCCATTTTGCCTTCTTGGACAAGGATGGAAACGAAGAGGGAAATGTTGTTGGCAGGCTCCCTAAGCAATATTTTCTTGAGAATGTTGCTGCCCTCGCTAATGGGGAGCCTACAATTCCCCACTCCCGTGTCGTGGGTCAGTACTCCAGTGCTGAGGCCCGAAAGGTCCATCAAGTTGTTGATCCTCGAAGCCATGGTTGAAGTTGCTCCATATAAGCATTGGCGACAACCGGTCGCTGTCATATTACACAAGTAGGTTCTTGACTCCCCCCTCCCCCCCGCCCCCCCTTCTTTTATTATAGATTATGTAGGCTAGAACTTAGAAGAATACTTTCTCAGATCCTGTTTGGCATGGCTGGGACATCAACAAAAGGTGCTGATTATATACTCTTTCAGACATTACATGGTTTTTAACGAAAGGTATTGCATTTAGTTAATCAACTCTAAATGCAGACCTTTCAAGCTATTGCACAATTTTCATTAGTTTCAAAGGAAACTTTTGGCTGCAAAGGAAAGAAACTACCGACAAAGTATTATAATAGATTTAGGAACAAGAACAATCTTACTTATTCTTTGTTTTCTCCTACTTTTATTACAATTTGTGGATATAATTGACTTCAGTTTCCTTTTGAGCGCTGACATGCTGATAATCTTTTCAGGCTCGCTCCGGGCTCCTCCTGATTTGCTGTTCGTTCTACGTGAAGAAAAAAAAAAATCTCATTGTGGATTAGATCGATTGATTTTGTAGAAATCCACCTAGAGATATTCTTTAGAACCCGGAATGTTTGTATATTTGTAAGTTTTATGTTAGCTTGTTAAACTCTCTCTCTCTCTCTCTCTCTCTCTCTCTCTCTCTAACTGATATTCAAGTAAAAATTCAATGACTTATTCCAAAAGATTAGAAGGACAATAAATAAAGCTGGAAAGCTTAATATACTTCAGTAACTGGCATTCAGGGATTATTTGATTTAAGTAAAAGATTATGTACTATATACTCTTTGCGCCTTTCTCAATTTTCTTGTAAAGAAATGTTTTTTTTTTTTTTTTCTTGAGAGAAAAAGGTAGTACGTTACCCGCTTTATTCATTTAACAGATAAATTTAGCTACAGGGCTTGAGGCAACGTGGCTTCGAAAAATATAGAAGACAACCAAAACAAAAAAAGACAAATAAAACTTAAAATAAAAAACTATAAAAAATTAATGCTTGCACTTCTCACTCAAAATCATTTAAAATCAAGACGATAAGAAAGAAATGTTAGTGTAGGTTATAATATTTTAGATGCTACATCCGACACTTAAAAATTAGAAAGAAAGAAATAAAATCGCTTGCAACACGGTCAAATAGATACTCGGCAACTTCCCCGTTTTTGATCGCTCAAAATCATTAAAAAAACGAAAAAACAGAAAATGGAGCCATAATATATCAACTTTGCATATTCGAAAATAGAGAATTGCGACCGACCGCAGGGGTAGTGTTGAGAGATTATAATTTTTTTTTTTTTTGTCTTTTCACAGCACGAAACGCGGCATGGATCCATTGGTGGAGGGAGAGGAGCTGTGCTCGCTGACCCACAACACCTCCTGCACCGAAACCGGCGAATCCACTCTCGCCTTCTCCTCCAATCTCACACCCCGGCTCCTCCTCCTCCTCCTCCTCCTCTTCCCCTCCAACTTCTCAACCGCTTCCGAGCCCGAGCCCAACACCTCTACAACATCCTCTTCTTCCTCCTCCTCCTCCGATGCGGGCGCGGGCGGGGGCGGGGGCGGGGGCGCGCTAAGCCTGATCCGCTCCAGCTCCTCGGCCACCTCCGTCATGCAGGGCCTCACGTCCTTGTGAAAAGCGAGACACCGGAACGCCAGCTCCGCCACCCTGCGTACGGAGTCCATGACCCACTCCCCCTCTCCCTCCCCCTCGTCGGCGGCGTCGGCGTCGGCCGGCGGAGGCGGCAGGTTGACCTCGGTGGGCGGCCTCTCGAAGTCGACCACCTTCAAGGCCGTCAGCATCTCGACCAGCACCACCCCGAAGCTGTACACGTCGCTCTTGTCCGTGAGGTGGAAGTCCTGGTGGTACTGCGGGTCCAGGTACCCCGGCGTCCCCTGCGGCGCCGTCGACACGTGCGACGACTCCGCCGCCACGCCCGCCCGCGACAGCCCGAAGTCCGCGATCTTCGGCCGCAGCTCGCGGTCCAGCAGGATGTTCGTCGACTTGATGTCGCGGTGGTAGATGGGCGGCTGCAGCGCCGTGTGCAGGTACGCCACCGCGCGCGCCGCCTCCGCGGCGATGCCCAGGCGCGCCCGCCAGGGGAGCCCTCCCCCTACGCCGCCGCCGCGGCGCAGGTGCTGCGCGAGGGTGCCGTTCGGGACGAACTCGTAGACGAGGATCTGCTCCCCGCGGTCGACGCAGCAGCCGAGCAGGCGCACGAGGTTCGGGTGGCGCACGCAGGAGATGAGCCGGATCTCGTTCATGGCGGAGGAGGACCGGGAGCTGGGGTCGCCGCAGCGGATGCGCTTCACGGCCACGAGCCCCTCGGGGAGCTTGCCCACGTACACGGTGGCGTAGGCGCCCGTGCCCAGCTTGTAGGCGTCGGAGAAGGCGTTGGTGGCGCGCTCCATGTCCTTGTACGAGTAGACCGGGACGGGGCACGACGCCGCCTCCGACAGGCGCAGCAGGTGCTTCGTCTGCTCCGAGGAGGCCGCCCATTTGCGCCGGCGAGCGGCGCTGCACAGCAGAAGAAGCAGGCCCAGCAGCAGAGAAGCTCCGGCTACGATCCCTGCTTCACACCATACGACAAGCAGCCATGCAACAAAACTATAGTTAAAAAAGCCAATCCATGACGACCGTCCCTAGCACAAGTGGCAAAGGGCTTGGTGATTGGTATCCGAGATCTAAATTCGAATCCTAACTGATTCATATTTTTAGCAAAGTTTATTTTTAAATAAAATAAACGAAGCGAGCGAGTAGCGTGCTATCTATCTCTCAAAAAAAAAAATCAATCCATCGCGTTGCATACAACAGACGCCCATCTCACAACTGGGCCAGAATATTACGTTGGGCTTTCTCGGCCCAGCTGTTTCCCAACAAGTGGCTTTCATGTCAGATTCTGCTGAATCACATATTGTACATGCCATGATTTTTTTTTTTTTTACTTCTTCTTTGCTAAATATTTTAACCAGTGAAAAGCAGAATAAAACAGACCCAAAATCCTTAATATACGGTAAATCCTGCATCTTTGGTACCTACGGACGTGTGTTTGGGCGCATGTAGGTGTTCGCTCTTTTACTATTCAGTAGCATTAAATTGGAGCGAGGAAGAATTGAGTACCTCCAATGAGAAGGCCAACCTTCGCACGGCCACCGCAATCGCCGAATTTCTTCCTGTTTGAAGCACCGCATCTCCCAGCCGCTGCAGCATTAAAACTAATAGAAACTAAATGACTAAAAAAGAAAAACAGTAGTACTCTGTTGAATTCCTATGTATATATGACGACATTATACTGTTTCAGTACTGATAAAGTCGCATATACATTTATTATACCTGTCGGAACTTAATTGTTCTGAAATTATGAACGTAAAGCTGCAAATGTTTACGCATACGACATACCCCTCTACGTCTTTATCATTAGAAACAACTCAATCTCCCCTCTATGAGAAAAGAAAAGAAACACCGATTCAAAGTTCATTAGCCAAGATGAATTTTGGGGGGGGCGTAGGATGAACGTCCCCATGCCATAAATACATGTGGTTGGTCGATGGCAGTTGACTCAGCTATCATCAGAATTTGTATCTCAGCGAGTAATCCCATCCCTTAAATGTCTTAACTATAACACCCACATGGCGTAGAATTTATATCATCACCTACATCGCATTCGATTTGTAACACCTAGTAACAGGTTAATCGAAAAGGTACATTTCAACATATGATCTTATAACATAACACTACTGGTAAAAGCAGGTTCAAGTTATTATTTAAGTATCGACTGGGTTATGAATCTGTTTTGCCATTAGTAACGTCAAATTCTGATAACACCACTATATGTTATCACAAATTTTAAGTGCAAATGGTGAGGAAATTAACAATAGTCAACAAAGTTAATTGATATGGCGCCAAAGCTTGATTTGGTACGGACGGGGGCAAAGAATCATTGGCCTCTCACCCCAACCACAGAAACGGGCCCCAAAATTCGGGTCAATTATTTGGCCCTAAAACATAATATAATACTAAAAAGATGGAGCAGTTCTTCTTTTTTTTTTTTTCTAAAAAAAAAACACAATAAATATGTTAGATCCATCATTTTGTACGTGAATTTTGAAATCATTTTAATTGTATAATCTTTGCTTACTCCTACTTCAGTTTCAAAATTAAGCGGTTGGTTACTAAGCCAGCCGCAAAGGAGGAGGCTCATGACTGACTCACCTCTGACGCAACCGTCGCCGTCGGCGAACCCGTCGCCGACGAACCCTGCGTCGCAGCTGCATCTGAACCCCGTGGCATTGCCCGGGACCGCCACGGGCGCGCACGTGGCGTTGGCGGAGCAGCGGCAGGGGCCATTGAGCCACCACCCGAGCTCGGCGGCGCCGAACACGATCGCGGGCATCTGCGCCCCCTCGTCCCCGCCGCCCGGCGAGTACAGCACCGACGTGAACACGTAGCCGCAGCCGCTGGCGGTGGCGTTACCGGGGGACAAGAACCCGTCGGTGCGGCCGCTGGAGTAGCAGGTGATGTTGTCCCCCTTCTCGCCGCAGCTCGCGAGGTCCTTCCGCTGGGATATCTGCGTCGCCAGCGAGGTCGGGAGGAGGCACCGCGACGCCGCGGCCGTCGCGGTGCAGTTGCGCAGGAACAGCCCGTTCCTCCACGTCATGGCGTAGTTGGGCCCGAAGAGGACTCCGATGGCGGCGCGGACGGGGCGGTCGCACGAGGGGGCCACGTCCAGGAGCAGGCTATCCGGGGTGATGTTCCAGACGGGATAAGTCTCGGCCACCAGGATAGAATTGGTGGAGTTGCAGGTTAGGCGGATGCCGCATCCCGCGGAGAAGCCGAACGGATAGGGGACGGTGGAGGAGCCGCAGGTGCGCCTGCAATTGGCGGCGGCGGCGGCGGCGGCGCCCGCACGAGGAAGAATAAGGTGAGAGAAAGCTATACAGAGGAGGATTCCAAGAAGCATTTCTTTTCTTCGGTGATAGCAAGTTGAGAATAAGATTAACTAACTTGGGAATAAACTGGATTAGATAATTAGAGGAGGCTGGGGATCGTGGGGGGGGNTAAGCAACCTATGGCGGCATCATGTTTACAGAACAGGGACAAATAAAATTGATCAGCAACAGATACGTTGGGTACGTCAGCGTTCTAATTCATTACATTCTAAGAACTCACATTGATTAGATAACGCAGTGAGCAAGAAACAGTAGCGTCCCATTAAGCTCCCCTCCTATAATTTTTTCCTGGAAATTATTTCTAGCTAGTAACGGGATAGCGTGGACGGTGGAACTGTTTTTAAGCAGTGCAGGTTGCGGAAAAGAAAAGAAACGTTAAGTAATGAATATCTATTAAGTAATCTTTCCATATTATTTACTTAGTCTACCTTGTCCCTTATTAATACGACGTTAATATCTTGGTGGTACCTCAGAAGGATAATAATAGTTTAATTAGATGCACTGATTGGAATTATTATTCATTTTTATTTACAATTAATGTAATAATACGTGGCATGATTTGACCTTAAAAAATATCCAATACATAGATAAATTCCCTGATAAAAGAATGGACAAGGTAGACTAAGTAAATAATATGGAAAGATTACTTAATAGATATTCATTACTTAACGTTTCTTTTCTTTTCCGCAACCTGCACTGCTTAAAAACAGTTCCACCGTCCACGCTATCCCGTTACTAGCTAGAAATAATTTCCAGGAAAAAATTATAGGAGGGGAGCTTAATGGGACGCTACTGTTTCTTGCTCACTGCGTTATCTAATCAATGTGAGTTCTTAGAATGTAATGAATTAGAACGCTGACGTACCCAACGTATCTGTTGCTGATCAATTTTATTTGTCCCTGTTCTGTAAACATGATGCCGCCATAGGTTGCTTAATCTTGATTGATCCAAATTTATTAGTTATAAAATTTATTTGTGCGAACTTGATCTGATACTTAGAGTTGAGTTTGATTAAATCCAAGTATATCAAATCCAGATTACTTAAATCTCGTATTTTAGACTTCATGGATTCTGATCCAAGGCTATTAAACCCTGATTTGTACAACCACAAAAAAACAAACCAATAACAACTACACGTGACCAACCATCCTAATGCAAGAGACAAAGGATTTAATAGTTTTTTTTTTTAGAGAGATAGGTAGCATATTACTCGCTTCGTTTATTTAATTTAAAAATAAACTTAGTTAGAAATGTGAATCAACTTGAATTTTAACTTAAAATCTCGGGTACCAACTGCCAAGTTCTTTGCCAGTTGTGCTAGAGATGGTCAGTCAAAGGATTTAATAGTTGATACACAAAGTCTCAAATTTGAAACCTAATTGGTTTGTATTCCCAGCTAAATTTATTTTTTAAAAGATTTAAGTGAAACGAATAATATACTAGTTTTCTCTCAAAAAATATATGATAACAACTAATAAGTTCATGATTTAAGGATGCCGAATATTGAAAGCGGATCCTATATATTTGTTTTCAATGTTTTGATGTTTGAACAAGTTCCTCAGTAATAAACTATCCATTTCGAAGATAGTAATTCCATAAGGAATAATGGAATAATGGAATTTCAATATCCACAGACTCCTACCCTAACTAATTTCACCGTTCCCAACTAAACACAACGGAATAACATCTAGAAATGAAGTTCTCAGATAAAATATTATCAAACAATCCTTGGAATCGGAATTCTCAGCCCACTCACTGCCTTACAGAGAGAGAGAGAGATGATAACTAACCAAATTTAATAATTTCTATATCTCCCTCTGTTTAAGCCTGCATGTCTAATTGAATGTCCAATCTCTCCTCGGTCAAAACCATTGAATTTTGAAGCAACAGCGTATCTTTCTTCGTCCTAGCCCTGTGGGTTCTTTAGCACATTTAGTTGATTATATGTGTTATTTTCTAACACAAAACGTAGACCACCAGTATAATTGTACGAACAACAAAGATCCAATTTCCTTATCTTAGGGGAAAAAAGAACAAAGAAAAAACTCTTATTTTTTGAACAGAAAAAAGTCCTAAACCAAACTAGGAACTTTCAGCGTTTGTTGGTCACCGTTGTCCCCTTGAGGGCGAAAGAGTAAACTTCAAAAAAAAAAAAAGGGGTTATCGTGTACGGAAAAGTCTCTTGTAACAATTATCCCTAACAATGAGATTGGCACATATCCAATCTCACAGAGCTTGAAAAGATGTTAAAGAAAATCTTGCTTCTTTTATTTTTTTTTTTTATTTTTCGTGTATTTTTTTTATTTTTCGTGCATGAAGCAATTAGATCTTAAACTTAAAACTCCAATTGCCAATCATAAAATGCTTTGCTAACTATTCTCATTTATATGTTAAAAAAGATTATCTCCCGATGCAGCACACCTACAAAAATGTGCCCCCTGGTTTAATTTGTGTTGTAAGCGTGCCCTAAAATTGCTATTTTGGTTTTGTACAAGAACCTCAACCTTAGCCTCGTTAGAACTTGGGTATCGATGGGGATTGGAATTTGATTCATGTTAATAAGTTTAGATTATATTTTGAGTGCCTTTAAAAAAAAAAAAAAAATCTATACTCGACTTGCAATCTATTCAAATTTTGGTTCTAGAGTTTAAAACGAAACATGATGCAGGCCGCCGAGTGCGGATCCAAAATCAATCAAAAGCCAAATCGTAACAAGATCAATAGAGAGATTCGTACTAGCCTTTTCTTAAGTTTCCACTACTGGAAATTCATCATTTCCTTCTCTCCGCGTAGTACCAACATTAACTTTTACCCATATTTGAAAGGAAACTGATATTTATAGAGAAAGCATTGTTACTCAAAGAGCAGTTAGATTTTTGTTCACTCAAGATTTCAGCCCTTTTTATTCCACGAATAGCACCATTACCTAGTTTTAGGTTACCGGGTCTCAACTAGATGAATCAGCTGGAAACCATGTCCAGCAAGTGTTCTCGTAGATAAGTTTATTCACTAATGTTGAAGGCTACAACTAATTAACGTCGTAGACATAAGATGGTTGCTATTTTGCTTCATCTACAAGCCTATTTACTACCACCTTTAATGGAATTCTTATACCATGATATATTACAAATAATTGCCAACATCATAAACAAGCTGTTCCTATCACGATTGCTTATATAATTGCACTAGCTTCCTAAGCGAGGGCCTACAACGGATAGGTACAGGTAACCTGCAAAATTAGCAGTTGACTAAATGATAATAGTGACAATGATCTTCTATTCTAATCTTCATTCCATAACGTGGAGCCCTATTTGAGTAACCTGTATTAAAAACCCTCCAAAGGTCTCTTTCTCTTCAAGCTGTGTTATCACCATTACCACTCAGCTTGTTCACTATCCTCCAAACTAAACTCGGCAATTTCTGAAAAAGGATCTCCGTATTGACTAACCTTCAACACGTCTTCATCAAATAACAAGAAAGAACCGTGTTGTTTAAGAAATCACCCTTGAGGAATTCACACTAGCCCTAAATGATGAGCACTTCCCATCACTAGCCCTCTAAGGTAGCTCGGCAAACAACTAACCGCAAAGTATGTTAGGAAAAATTACATCGGAGATCCTCAAACCTCCGTCCAAGTTTCAAGTTAGCTCTTAACCTTTCAGACTTTGGCCTCTATTGCAACACTTGCTCTCTCTGGACAACTTTGAAATGGAAAAAAATCCTCATGCAATCGCCCAGTAATAGGCTCTGGACCAAACAGAAAAGACTCTAAAAGGTGGAGGATACAGTGGACATATATACCCAAATATACTCTACGAGCAACAAATCAAGCCAATTCCGGTGTTACTGGTAACTTTGTCCAACCCTGAATCTCAAAAAACTTCAAAATGTTTGAACGGACGGGCTAAATGGAAATGTCTTAACTTCAAAGGAAATTATAATTACTTGCTAGTGGGTCATTTCACACAAACTTTCAAGAACGCATGACACGGAGAGGGTCCACACCTTCGCCATTAGTGGAGAGAGGATGAGTATGGGGACATCACTATGAAGTGGAAGTAGTTCCAACTTCCTTATTGGAACCCACCACTATGTTTGCATCATTCTCTGTCTCTTATAACTTTTTTCAGAATTTGCTGTACCTGAGCAATGAAAATAACTATCATTATAAACTCCAAATGGTGCTCCAATCAACATTTAACAATATAAAAAATTATTAGCCAAAAGGAAAAAAGGTGTTCTCTTGAGCTGCTTCTGTGTAAAATATTCCCTTCTTTCGGTACTTCTAGAACAAATACAAAAACTAAGATAGCACACTTAATTAATGAGAAAATTAGTTCCTACCAATTATTGGATTCTTGTCCGCTAGAAAGTAGATCATATGGTATCACGGATCAGTTCAGACTAGAAAAGCGACATATCAGGTGGTGGCCCATAAACTGTTGTCCATGATAGAGGAGTAATCCATCCACCCTCTTCATTACCTGAATAAATCCGAGCAAAGAAGACCATAAGAATGAAATGAAACAGAACTACCAAATTATAACCTCTGAAACCATACAAAGACTGGAATAAGTACAGAGGTATAACTTAGAAACCAGATAATATGACATTTTCTATAGACTTGAGTGGTAAAAAAGAGCTTGATTTTGCGGCATGTCCAGTCCAGGAATAAAGAAGAGGAAACTAGAATTATAAAGCTTTTTACCAAATTTACCACGAAATTTGTCCGGGTTCAGACCGAGAAGCTTGCAAGCTGCTGCAGCCAGCTGGAAGGAATCTGTTATATTATCCCCCTCCGAGCAGTAGCAAAGTAAACAAGTAACTCTCAAACCTTTTGCCTAATCAACAGGTTGGAAGTAAGAACCAAATAAGAACTGTAAGGAGAACAAAGCGGAAGTACTTTGGAGTAATGAATAAAACATGTGAAACCTTGCAGCAAGAGAATAACGCAGCAAAAGGCAAGCCCGGATAATAGTCATCTTCAAGCAACTCATCTTCATCACTGATCACGTCTTCTTGGGGGGTGGCACCTTCAGTGAGAGAAGTCAGATACTTCCAGCGTCTCTGAGATGGGTTATATTCGGCAAGCTTTTCAAACCCTAAGTTTTCACAATCAGTATCAGTTCCATCATCACTGACGCTTGAGATATAATATATCTGCATCCCGCTGAAAATGGGTACATGTAACATCACAAAATGTACATCAATGTGAAGCAAGCATGACAGAGGGAGTGAAATATTAAAGCAGATGGAGTAAGAAGTACAGCTTGTGCACCTGGAAGCATCAATGTTTTTCCTTCTACCAGAATCTAAACTTGAGAGAACAATGACATGCTGCTTTCCACTCCTGACTAAGAAGTTGGCAAACTTCTTTGCGAATGTAACCATCATTCCCTGTATAAATGCGCAGCCTGTAAGGTAGTTCCTATGTGACCAACGGACAACCTATACTAGAAAAGATCTCACATTGCAAAAAACCTTCATGGAATAAATGGGCAATGAATTATTCAGATCAAATTATTTATCTCATTAGTTGCCTAGATGATCTTCTTTCAGAATATTACATTTACAGTTGAAATAAAATCAGCACATACAGAAGAAAAGAGAAAAATTGCTCATGGAAATGCCACCTACCGCTGTCCCTATGACTACTGGAAAAACTATATCTGCACTAAGCTACTTTGTCACTCATCCACCAAGCAATCGAAAGACTTTTAAGTTCAACTCCTAATTATACTTTGTTCCCAGATTTATCTGCATATCAGGGAACAAAGGTACCAGCATTAGCAAAAATTGAAAAGCAAAGAACAGAAACCTCTTATGTGCCCGACCTTTTCTTCTATTTTCAGAACCTCTAGACCATGTTCTCTATTGTCGTCAGAACTCAGAAGCAAGATCATAGTACACAACAAGGCCAAAGCCATGAGGGTCTAAATCCGACATAGGAATCATGATAATTATTTTACCTGAACATGGGTATACATAATTAATGCATGTTGCAAAAGCACAGCAGAAGGCTCCTGAGGAGTCAAAGTCTTCAACATGACAAGAAAATTCAAAATCTAGAACACGGAAGTAACCCTACTTGGAACACCTTACAGAAGATCCATTGTCAAGAAAGATTGAATCTCTAACTTTTGAAAAACCTAAAAACTTGGAAAATCAGCACCTCAATGCCAGGGAGCAAACTAAAGAATATCACAATACTCCTCTTCCATTTCTAGCATCCGCATTTATTCAGATCAAACTATATTCTGCGCATAGATTTGCATTAGGAGTAGAACATGCAATTCTTCATTTCCAGTTAAGGCTTTTTCAGGAAGTGTACCAGGATATCTATAATCTCAAAGGAACAATATGTAGTACCGCCGAAAAAATCTTGCTAGTAAATCAATTGGAAATTTGGTGTAGACTTTATGCAAAATAATGAGTCTCTCAAATCTACTTTATGGTAACAAAAACTGACAACAGGCAAAGAAGTACTATTCTATTTGCCCTGCTCTAGTAAAATGCACATGGAATATCAGACTCCTACTTAATGAAAACCTAGCCTCTGGTGCAATTGATGATTCCTAACAATGTTAGGCCTGCCCAACGGCTCAAAAAAAAAAAAAAGATGACTCCCGACACAATCTAAAAACAAAAGAAAGTAGTAAACAAAAAGAGTTCGGCTATAATACTTTTAAAAGCACCAAGCACTTGGTGCTTGTAAGTTTTCCGCCGTTAGATCTCCTTTTAACCATTTCCACCCGATAGATCATACTATTCAACCAACCACCCACTCAACCCTAAGGGACTACTATCATCCTAACCGTACATCCCTTAATCCAACGGCCAAAAACTTACAAGCACCAATGACTTGGAACTTTTAAAAGCATAGGAGCTAAATTCAAACAAGAATGTGAACATGGTAAAAACACTACTAGGAGTAGAGAATTAAGGGTCTTACCTTGATAACTGGAGATCTTTGTTGAATAAGAGATATTGCGTGAAGCGGAGACTCATAAGCTGCGTTCAGCAAGCATGTTCAGTTAGTCTTAATATATTATGAATCATGAGAAGAAATGGAAAGCATAACTTCAGAATCCTCAATGCAATGAAAAGAAAGTCGTTTAATATGATTAACTAACTTGTCTGACTTGTGCTTCACGTTACTCGTGAAATTTATTGCTCTACATTGTGTGCTATTCCAAAAGAGCAAGAAACCAATGCTGAATGAAGTCATTAGACATAGAGTGAGACTCATTCGAAAACTAAAGCAGCATACTAACATACGAGAATACTATAAGCAGTTAAGCACAACAGCTTATCCACCAAGAAAGCAAATATATTACCAAGTTCTTCAGTTTTGTAATATATTGGTCCAATCCTCATATCGACAGTACTCTGAAGCAAATCCTAGATCAAAGTTTAAAGACATGAATTGATGAACAAGAAACCAATGCTAGAAACAACATCCGTGAATGAGGTCAAGAAGAACCCTACTGTGACAATTTGAAAACACCTCTACAGTTTGAAGCCAACTGAAAATCCCCTGATTCTCATTTTTCCACAATAAAATTCTGATAAATGTAGCTGAATCCCCGAATTAAGAACACAAATGACATTCGCTAAATGAAAAATAATATTCAAAGTACTCTTGCGGCTAATTTTACACGCTAAATTGATACTTAGAATACCAATCACATTTCAATCGTTGATACCGCACTCAAAAGGGAACATATGAATCAACAACGCATAACTCGCCATTGGGAACAATCAATATACTGAAACACTTTGGCGAACCCATCATAGACGATCCAAGATCGAGGATACAACAACGCAAGAGATCAAGCAAAGAGATTACCCTCGAGAGGAAGCGCGAGATCGCCCTCGGCGACGGGCCCGTACGCGTCGTTCCCGACGCAGGGCAACACGGACGGCGCATCGAGCCACCCAACTCTCTTCGCCCTCGTCGACGCGATCAAGAGGTCGACCGCCAATTGCCCTACGTTTCCGATCGAGAGCCCCGGCTAATCGAACACCGCAAACGATCCAAGCAACAAATTAAACACAAAATTAGAAGCTAAAATCTCGCAAAAAACCCTAGGAGGGAGACGAAGAACTAGGGTTTTGGGGTCGCGAACCAGGAGAAGAGTAGGGCACTCGGGGGAGAGGCTTCGGCCTTCGTCTTCGGGAGCGAATTCCATCCTGTTGGGGGCAGTTTGGTTTGAGAGTGAGAAGCGAGTTTGCTGAAGCTTTTGAGTCGAGGTAATGGTGTAAATGGGCCGTCTCGGTCCGGCCCATTTATAACAATTAGTACTTGCACTGTTCGGGATAGTTTGGTCACGTGTGCAGTGGGCCTGGTTATCATTTATCGACCCCCATTGGAGCAGAGGATTTTCACAGTAATGGGCCGTTTGGTGCGCAAAGGGAGTGTGGCTAATGCACAGCAATATATTTTTTTTATTTTTATATGAGACTACTGAGATTATATTTCAATGGAATTGAGCTCCTATACTTTTAAAAGTACAAGTTATTAATACTTGTAAATTTTCAACCCTTAAATTACGAAATATATTGTTAGAATGCCCTCAGGGTTAAGTGACTAGTTGTTGAATAATATAATCTAACGAGTATAAATGGTCAAGATGTTAGATTTAACGATGAAAAATTTACAAGTATCAAGTGTTTGATATTTTTACAAACATTGTAACCGGACTCTTTCAACTGAGGTATTATGATATTTAGTATGTAATGTAATTTATTATGAAAATAAACGGACTGAGCCTAAGCCCTCCTTATAATGATTAAATTTTAAAAAAAAAAGTTTTATAATTTCTAAATAGCTACTCCGCGAATGCTGGTGATTTAAGCAAGTGACTAGGTGTCTACCCAACATTTAGTGCAAACGATGCAGAATCCAGCAAAGTGAATGGAAAAGTATTACATTATTCATGGATTCCACTTACTTTGTTAGCAAATTAACATGGTTCCACTTACATAACCTCCCATAGGTGACATTTTGAATATTTTTGTACATAATATTTCTTACATGACTCCTATGAGGGTAGAAATTAAATTAGGAAATCCCTTATTGGAGCTTTTGATTCTCCCCACTTCTATAGTGGCAACTGGCAAGTATATATCAATTTTAACCTAGTTATCATTCAATAGATTATCATATTCGATCTCTCCTTTATTCCATGAACATATAAAATTTCAACATCTTGAAAATAATTAAGTACAATAACTTATCCACACCCACTTAACAAGCTCCTTGATTTTTTTAATTGTAGATATCTCTTGGTTCGCCCCGGAGTAAACTCCATTTTGTAATTTATAATATTCTATCACTTAACAAGAGAGCCAACATATAATTCAACACTAATTATATATTGCCTTGATATCTCTTTTAAATTTTATATGCTGTGAATTTGGTTCTCGCTTTAAAATATGCCCATATATATCTACCCCTACAGTACAATGCCCAGTTGGTATTTTACTTTTTTTTTTTTTTAAGAGATAACCCCTTGTTTTTTTGTGTGTGGGTGCTGAATATTTAGTTGTTTTTTTTTTTTTTTTTGAAAAATAGGTAGTGAACTATCTGCTTCATTCATTAAGCAAAATGAATTAGACATACCATATTATTAGGTTATGGATTTGTAACAAAATTGAGGTGCCATACATATTAATTGAAATTTATTGTTGGTGCTTCGTTTAGTATAAATAGCAAAGATAAGATGGTTTTGTTCCTTTAATAGACTTTGTATTCCAGCTAATCATTCTCATCTCAGACATAAACTAAGAAAGTATGGGTTCTAGAAGAAAATGCTACAGGAATATTAGACAAAAGCTTCGAAAAATGGAAAGGATTTGGACC
The DNA here is from genome assembly GCF_001540865.1 of Ananas comosus. Lineage (NCBI taxonomy): Eukaryota > Viridiplantae > Streptophyta > Magnoliopsida > Poales > Bromeliaceae > Ananas > Ananas comosus. The sequence goes on along the minus strand of NC_033627.1, from coordinate 973,017 downwards.
CAAAAAAAAAATTTCAGATCAAGAATGAGATGTACTAATAAATAAATAATATTTGAAGATTCAATTTCATCGGTTATTTCAATTTTGCGCATCGCTCCAGATCACACCATTTGCATCACAGCTAGTTAGTACTACTTTGTGCCTTTTTTTAATCGCTTTAGTAATTAAGCCCCTCACTTATTAGTTAAACTCGGAGATTAAAAAAAAAAAACCAAGTATTAAATATGCTCGTAATTTGGTTCTCTGAACGAAGCTCGGGTCCGTCAATTGCACATTTTTTAAAGTAGGTCCTTTTTTTTTAATCATTTAATAAGATAATGATAAGAAGCCACTGGTATATATATACATTTAAATAACACAAATTAACGATTCATTAAACATGTAATTACTTAATTAAAGATATAACAACCATTTAGACAACTCCGTTGCTCTCTGATGAGGCCTCATATATATTCTACTAGCTAGCTAGACAATGTACAAAAAACGAACATGACCCGATCCGCACCCGAAACCGACCGATCACGGCGACGAGAAGGCGTCGTCGAGCCACCCGAGAGGTGGCTCACCGACGCCGACGTCCCTCTCGTGCATCAGAAAGGAGTGAAGTGCGTTACGGACACGGTTGGCGCGTTTACGGTGGCGGATGCGTTGGAGAACTGCATCCTTATCGAGCGACGTCGACCAACCGGATTCGGTCGGTTTGAGGTAGAGGCGGCTCGACACTGGGCTGCTGTTTTCGGCCACCGCCGCGGTTTCTTCGCCGCGGCGATAGACGGGAGAGGAGGGAGGGGAGGGGAGCTTCTTTGGAACTACAAAATCCATAATTTGAGTGTCTTAATTGAATTCTAAGCTGCAGGGCTAATAAATATGGAGAGGGGGGGGGNGGGATGTGGAGGGAGGGGGGGCAGTGGATCAGGGTTTTTATAGAAGATTTGAGTGGGCAAAACCATATGCCACAGCACGTGGTTTCTTTCTTTACTGATTAAGTGCCTTTTTCTAAGATCGGTGTAAATTATACATCTCACTTTTATTCTAAAAATAAAATTATTTTATTATTTGTATGGGCGGAACTAATAAAAATTACTGGTAAAAAAAAGTGTACATTATTAAGTGTTTCGCTTTTAAAACTTTTTAATAATATATTTTTTGTGGTGTCTTATGACTTGTGAATTAATGTTTTATTTTTCTTTCCTTTATAGTTATTCCATCATAAGTAAAAGCAATAGTTAATAAGGGATTATGGGTCAAAAACTTGGCCTTAATTATGTACACCTTAAGAAGGTGTAAAAAATGAAAATAAAAATGTTTAACTTTTTTTTTTTTGAGAGAGAGAAATAGGTAGCATACAACCCGTTTCGCTTATTTTATTTAGAAATAAACTTAGCTAGAAATATGAATCAATTAGGATTCGAATTTGGGTATCGGGTACCAACCACTAAGTCCTTTGCCATTTGCTCTAAGGACGGTGGGTTAAAAATGTTAACTTTTGAGTTAATAAAAATTGCGTTAAGATACCACCAAAAAAATCTTATTCATTTGAGCGCTGATATTTTATTACTAAACTTGTCAATCTAAAAGCAAACTTTACAATTTGCATGCTACTTTGGATGCACGAGTAACATCTCTTAAAACATTATGCAAAATTCAAATAGGTCAAATGACCCGAGTACGTCTTAAGCCGTAAGATGCGGCTTCTTCAACGACAAGTGATAAAAAGCCAATTAAGCTCCTACATAACTAGTACATGAACCAAACCGTGTTTAGAGATCGAGCTTAATTATAATTGTTAAGAATAATACAAAAATTAGACTCGTAATATATTACTACTGTTATTAGAGGGTTTTTTTTTTTTTTTAGAGAAAGGTAGTTATTAGAGGTTTTTAATCTAATAAGAGGTTAAATTCTTTAGCTGGGTCTGAGCATTTTAATTAACAATTATTAATTACCTAAGTAGGAGATTTTGTTTTTTATCCACGTAAAAGAAAATAAATTGAGAGGGTAAGAATCCATCGGTATTTAATACTGCGGGTTTTATGATGCGAATCATATCCGTTAGATATGAATAATAATGAAGCGCTTGTCTTCAACTGCTGAGATTAAAAGATACTGCCAAAATGGACGGTTTGAATCGTTTGATGCCATTAAACGCTCCACTTTACGAGGATAGAGTATTTATTGTTGGTGATTAATTTCTCAACTCTTTGTAATTGTACGTCGGTGTTCGTAGCACCTATAAAATTGTACGTATTTTGAATACTGTGGATATAACATCTGTATCTATCCATTCAAATACATATTTTTTTACTATTTTTATTAATTAATTTGTTTGAATACTAAAAAAATTGTACGTCCTTTGATGGAAGAGGTTACCAATATATTTTTTATAGTAAAAATTTAAAAGTATTTTATAAATTCTAGTGGAAAAGAGGTGTAAGATTTGTACTTAAATATAGAACGTGTATGTAGATTTTACTTTCAGATTAGTTTATTTTATGTGCTTCTCTTGCTTAGTTTGAATTCGCCTTCTATAAATAAACTTTTGTATATATATCATATTTAGAGTTTTAAAAAATTCAAAAGATATTTCAATTGTCGAAGTAAGTTTGTTCTGGTGTTCCAGCAGCTATTGGTTGATAAAATTAAAAGGAATCCGTTTGATAGGAAGCAACATATATGGCAAAAAAAATCATGTAAACCATATGCTGCCACTACAACAAAAACGGTCTATTAGCGACACTTTTAAATATAGGTACATGTTAAAAAAGTGCTGCTAGCTAAAATTACTGACACTTTTAAAAAGTGTTGCTATATGTGGAGTCGGTAGGTATATAGTAACAGTTAAATAGTGTCGCTATAACCTAAAAGAGTGCTGCTAATTTACCAACACTTATTTAAGCATTTAGCAACCGCCGAAACTCTATCTCGTTGGCTGTGGTGGTGGAGGAGGACAACAGTAAAGGCTCTTCGTCTAGAATTTCACTGGATTGAGTGAAGAGAGAAAAAAAGATGGTAATTGATTTTTCTTTTTTTTTTTCTTTTCTGTTTGTAATCGGATCAAATGGACTGGGTGTGGTGGGCTGAGTAGAGTAATCTTTTATTTTTGGTTGGATTGAGCTTTATATTTAGGCATTAGTAAATGTGTTTTTAAGTTTTAGTATAAATGGGACACTTACTCAAAAGTGTCCCAAACATGTGTCTCTATAACCTAATTCTGTTGTAGTGTGAGAATAAATTTAAAAAATAATAATATAGAGGAATATATAGGCCATGAATTGAAATTCAAAATCTCTTTGAATAAGAAGGAATTTGGACTAGCTTGGATATTAATTATGCAAGGTCATCTGAAAAGCTACTTTGAGTCTTTGACAGAAAAGAAAAATCAAAAACAGTTGTAAGTTTCGTTTGGGATTGTAGGAAATTTGCATTAGCTACAATTAAAAAGTATGATAAAAAAATTATTTGTTTTTATACATAATATTGAATTTTCGTTTTTTACAATAAGTATGTTATAATATATTTTTTCAGACCTACTAGAAAGCATGAAAATATATCTATATATATTTTTTTCTCAATTTTATTTTGCCCAGTAGAATTAGATGGGCTACAATACCAAACGAGCCCTTGGATGCTTCACAGGTGGTGCTTCGCACAAGGATTCCAATTCTGATGTCATGTTAACTATGGGCACTTATGCTGAAACCTGGGGCGCCTTTCATAACATGCGAACATGCGGGTCACTCTCAAAATCTCCATCCGCAAAGGTTCTATGCACCATTTCATTTTCGTACATTATTCTTTTTAGAGTATCCATCTTGTTTTTAAAAAAGTAAAATTAATTAAAAATATGAATCAAATGTTCTGAACTTACGATCTTAACTATCAATCATCTAGTCTTTTGTCATCTAGTCTTTTGTCACATGCACTAAAAAGCTGAGTCATTTCAAATATTTTTTTTGAGAGATAGGTAATACGCTAACCGCTTCGTTTATTTCATTTAGAAATAAACTTAGCTGAAAATATGAATCAAGTAGGGTTCGAACTTGGGTCTCGGGGCTCTTTGCCACTTGCTCTAGGGATTCGAACTTGAGTCGTTTCAAATATTGATGTTCTCCAACTAGGATGTATCAATTATTGCTATCAACAAGACACTAACCCTCAGCTTGGGCTGGAAATGGGCCTAATCAGGCCTAGTAAGTTAAGGCCTGTTTTGGGCCGCATGAGTGCCTTATCAAAGGATGTGGACTGGAATCAACTGCTTTACTCTGTCAGATATAGGCCCAATAAAGCAGAAATAAAAAGAAAATAAAAGAATAGAAAACCTTGGAGAAATATTATTCTTACTTATTGTTAACAAAACCAGATTATTATATGGTGACCAAAAACTGCGAGTTATATTTAACTCCAGGAATAGTGATGTGCCTCATTCAATTTCCTCTATTATTTTTTTTTCAGAAATAGATAGCATGCTACCCGTTTCGTTTACTTCATTTAGAAATAAATTTAGCTGGAAATGTGAATCAACTAGAATTTGAACTTGGGATCTCGAATATCAACCACCAAACCCTTTGTCACTTCCCCTATTATTACTCTGAAAAATTGCAAATCATTGATGTTTTCCTGCTGGTACCAAGGTGAAATAACATATTGACTAGTAATTTTATCTATAACATAGAAAATATTCTCGTGCAATTTAATTTTCAGACCAAATTGCAAATCAGAAACTGCAAAATTAATTCTGGTTTCGACTGTTCCGACATAGCATGAAAAATTAAGATCCAGATTCTATGCTATGCCAGTATAGATGCACCACGGTACCACATGATTATCACCTAAATGATCGATTTGGACCATAGGGGTTATATATTGGAGGTTAATTAGAACACAATTTTGATAAAGCCCATACATTACTTATAACAATTGAAATAATTAGTAAATATTAGATGTTGCTTTCCGATTAAACAAAGTGAAACAGAGTCAGCAAGACGACTTTCCTCATCAAAACTCTCTGAGGTTTGATTTACTTGCACGCAATAAAGGAAAAAAAAAAAAAAAAGTTGACCATACATACGCAAGAGTCCTTCTCTTCCCCTCCTACACAAAATTATTACTGCTTCCTCAGAAGTCAGAATCCAGCAAACTACATTAATTTTTCTTAAAAAAAAAAAAAAAAACTGTACACGCAAAAGGCAAAATTTATCAAGCTGCAGCACGTAGAGTATAATATATATGTATAATTAATTACAGATTAGATTAACCCCTTCCCCTTAATCTTAAGTGACAGCACGTGCCCTCAAGCGGCAGCTCGCACGTGCGCTCGCGTACCCCTCAGATCCTCCTCGCCCGCCTCCAACCCGTATCCTCCGCGGGGCCCAGCGCCGCTGCTCGGCCGCCACGTGTCCGGCTGCGCCTGCGCCTCCCCCAGCAGGTGCGCCGGCAAGCGCCACACGCGCGGGGCCGGGGCCGCGCGCTCGGGAGCGTCCCCCGCGTTCTCCCACACGCGCCAAACCTTGACCGACCGGTCGAGGCTCCCGCTGTACACCGCCCACCGCGGCGCCTCCCCGTCCGGCCCCGCAGCCCCCTCGCGGTCCTCCTCCAAGGCCACGCACTTGATGGGCCCCGCGTGGCCCACCAACACGGCGACCCTCGCGTGGGCCCGGCCCACCTCGTCCCTCCTCCACACGCACAGCGTTTTGTCTGCGGACCCACTGACGACCAGCCGCCCCGCGGCCGCGAGGCACAGCACCGCCATCTTGTGCCCGCGGAGCACCCCACCGTGCGCCATCCCCTTCCTACAATCCCAGTAGTTCACCGCCCCATCCGACGCCCCGCAATACACGAGCCCCGCCTCCCGCGCCACCGCCAACGCCGTCACCGCACTCTCCCCCTGCAGCAGCGTCTTCACTGCCACGTGTCGCACCACCTCGCGGCCGCGTGCCCCCTTCCCCGCCTCCCGCCTCCACACCTTAACGGTCCCGTCCGCGGAGCCCGTGAACACGAGCCCCTCGCCCCCAACGGCCACCGCGTTAACGGCGTCGTCGTGGGCGCTGATGGACTCTACGCACCTCGAATCCGAGATGCGCCACACCTTGACGGTCTTATCCCACGACCCGGAGTACAAGAGCCCCGCGTCCTCGTCGAGGCTGAGGCAGGAAACGGCGTCGAAGTGACGGATCCAAACGGCGTTGCGGTGGCGCCTCACCTCCACGTAGTTAGAGGGGTTAATGGAGCTCTTCAAAAAGTCCTTCATCTTGGGTAGGGTCCCTACGCGCTTGTATGCGGCGGGGTCCTTGGGGGACACTCTCCACACGCGTATCTTACCGTCCTGGTGCCCCGTGAATATCTTGTCGCCGTGTATGACTATGGCTTTGACCAAGCCGCTGCTCGACTTGAACCCGGCGAACTCGCGCCCGTTCTTCCACACGCGAATGTTCCGACTGTCCGACCCCGTGTACAGCAGATCCCCGGAGGCCGCGAGGGAGTACACGTGCCCCTCCTCGCGCACCAGCGAGCCCACGAGGCCCGTCGCGGCGGTGGGGCCCCCTTCCTCGTCCGACGTCAGCAGGCCGGGGAGGTGGGTCCAGGGGGACTTGGCGAATGGGGACGCGGCAGCTGGGTTCCACGGGGAGAGGCTACACGGGGACGTCCCCGCGCTGAGCGGGTTGCGGTCCGAGGCGTAGCCCGGGCTCGCCACGGGCGACGCCGCGCCCGCGTCGTTGCGTGGGGAGTCGTCCTCTTCGCTGTGGGAGTAGCGTAGGAGGTTCAAGAGCTTAGCGCGGGGAGCTGGGCTTTGAGCTCCGCTGGGGTCTCTCATGGTGGATAATTAGATGATACCACGAATACGAGCTCCAGTTGAGGAGGAGGAATCTAGCTATGAGAAAACCCAAGTCGTAAGAAAACCGAAAGGTCCAAACTCCAAAGTCGAAACTTTTGGCGAGAGATTAAGAATTAAGAAGAAGATGCGAAGAGGAGACAAATTAAAGCGAAGTATCGAATGAGAAATGTCGAGGTATTGGGTACGTGGGGACGGAAATATATAGCGGGAGGGAAATGAGGCGTAGTCCATGCACCTGTGCTCCGAAACGCGCCCTTGTAGCCGCCGCGTGTCGGTTAGATGGCTTATAGCACAAGGCATAGAATTAATAATAATAAGGACTTTTTTTTGCATATAGCCCCATGACAAATTTTTATTTTAAAATAGCCTTCTTAAAATTTAATTTGTAAAAATGATCCTGCGCCTGCCACGCAGGCGCCACGTAAGCGCCACGCGGGCAGGGCCAGAACTAATGTGTCAAGTTAAACACGGTGAACCATTCACTGTGTTTAGACACGGTGAATGGTTCACCGTGTTTACTACGTATATTTTATATGTTGAAAAGAGGAATAGGGAGTAAGGATGTCAATAGTATATATATAATTTATTCGGGTTTAGGTTCGGATAATATTTCGGATATCCATACCTATTGACATCCTTACTCCCTATTCCTCTTTTCAACATATAAAATATACGTAGTAAACACGGTGAACCATTCACCGTGTCTAAACACGGTGAATGGTTCACCGTGTTTAACTTAACACATTTGCCCTGGCCCCGCCCGCATGGTCCTGACGTGGCGCCTGCGTGGCAAGCCCAGAGCCATTTTTGCAAATTAAATTTTGACAGGACTATTTTTAAAATAAAAATTTTTCAGGGGATTAAATGCAAAAAAAAACCCTAATAATAATAATACGGTCGCCTTTGAAACGGGGAAAGTGAAACGGGAATGGGAAACGTATTTTGCGGCGACCGCCGACCGGACCGGTAATGAGGTGGCGTTTCCCCCGTTTCCCCACTTCGTCACGACGAGCGTTTGGTGACCTGCATTTACTGACGTGTCGGTTTCTTAATGAGTTGCAAATCGCAATAATGTTTTGATGAGGTGTCAGGTTATCGTATATAAGTTTTTTTTTAATTTTTTTATACTCAGTAGCTATTAAGCTCACCAGTAGTTAGGAGATTAATTAATATAATTAAATAGAGATTTTTGGGGATTTATTTATATATTAAGCGTATTAAAAATTAATGTATTTGTTTTCTCCTTGCTACATTTTGCAAAGATTATTCTAATCTTATTAGTATTTTGTTGAGAAAAATAAGCCGGCTAATTGTATATGACGTGTGCAGCATCCCTATAGTTTGGTGATTCATTGCGGGTCTTTTTGAATAGTAAAGGAGCAAGCAAATTGAAAGTGCGAGAAGTTTATCGAGTTTAATAATCATTTATGGCCACAAAAAAAAATTATTCATGGTGTTTTTAAAGATTAAAAATCATTTTATATGTTAATTTAGGACGAATCAAATAGCAAAATATACAGTTACTGTCAAAAATAATTATATCCTCTCTCTCTTCTCTTCTCATCCCATCAGCTATTCTTTTTTACAACACACTTCGTTTAATTTTTTTTAGAAATAAACTTAGTTAAAAATATAAATTAATTTGGATGTGAACTTAAGACCCGAGATACCAATCACCTAACCTTTTATAATTTGTGCTAGGGATAGTCGGTAGCATGAAGAGAAATATTATGTACATTAGTGCAACCAACTATAATGTTATTAGATTAGTGTTTTGTTATATGTTTTTTTGGACTATTATAATGTTTATTATATGCGTTTGTTAATATCCATATTGTTACACGTGAATTTTTTCCTATATCGAGTACATGAGGAGAAATTGAATCTGAACATTATCGGCTATGGCTTTAATTGGATCATACCTAAAACCAGCCGCTAATGTTTACTAAATTTACTTCCAAAAAACGAAAAAGAAAATAAATTGTACTACTCCACCAATGGTGTTTGCTTTTGTCTTCATTGGTACGTTAGTTTCATCAACAGTGTCTTTTAGCCAGGGCCAAGGAGATGTTTTCAACCTCTAATGAGGGGACACGTCACCAATCACGTAAATGCAATCATAAAAGCTGTGAGAGAGACACTGGCCACACTGAATCACACTAAATCAGATTTAATAAATTTGATCTGTATGTCAATAAATTCTACCGTTCACTAGAAAATTAGTTTTGTTTTTTCTTCCTTCTTTTTTATAGACATTGAGTATCTGAAGCGTGCGTCAGGCCAACTGATCAGTTGTCTAAATAACCGATCTTGTTTTTTAGACTACTTATAACCACTTAATTGTGTGGGCAATTTGCACATTTGAAACCCTTGATAATCGGGAGCATTGATAGGCAAGTTGAAAAAAATTTGTGGACCGTCCCGGAAATAAAAGCCGTTGCAGCTGTTGTAACTGTTACGCCGCCACAGTAAGACTCCAAAACCAACAAACGTGGGCGGTTCGTCAAACAAAATACTTCCCACACTATGTGCATTCATATATCCAAGCACCATCGCTTTATCAACTCTCCTTCATCACATAAATGTGGATTCCATATGGCTCACCGAGCCATCTTTTTTGCTCTAAAGAGACGAACAATTAGCTTAAAACTTAATAATTTAATAAAAATATATGATAGGTAGACAAAAATAGGCATGTACGGATGCACCGAGAGCAGGCAATAATTCCTCGCATGAGACGGTGGAGGGACTGCTACGGCAATTGTCCCATCGCGGAGCCCATTAATTCATGTTGAAGATCCATTCACCCAATTGGCTATTGTAACACTATCATATCTAAGAGTAAGATACGAGAACACAGACAAATTTTCAATGCACATGCAGGAGCCACGCATGTTCGAGAAGGGCGCTGTTTCTCCAGAATCTCCTGCAGAGGAAAAAAAAAAAAAAAATCTTGTGCACAGAATAATTTCACCACTCATCTATAAACAGTGTTTCTGAGCTTTCAGATTTCGACTGCTGTCGAAAGTACATACTACTATGCAACAAATGGATTTACGATAAGATCGTTTCATATGTGGTGGGGCTATTTTGTACACCCGAAAATTGCACGAATTGCTCATCTCATCTCATTTCGTTGGCAGCACAGCATTGTCTTTTCCAATTTATATTAGTACGAATCTAATGTTTCTGAAGGACAATGATCTCCAAGGATTAATCTATTTTTTTTTTTTTTAGAGAGATAGATAGCATACTATCCACTTCGTTTATTTCATTTAGAAATAAACTTAGCTGAAAATATGAATCAACTAGGATTCGAACTTGGAACCTCGAGTACCAACTATCAAGCCCTTTGCGCTAGGGACGGCTGGTGAGGATTAATCTATCGTATCATGACATATTTGTTGAATTGAGTATTCATGCACGTATGCAAGTCGAATATTATTTTAGGAATTTGGATCCTAACGAGTCAAGCACTAGTTAGCTAATCGATCTCAAACTTAAATGATTGTCTTGGCCAGAGCTTTTGTGAAAGTAGTACTGTTTATGCCGACAACCAAGCACTGAAGGTCCTCCCCGATGTCGCTTATGATATAGGCTCCATTTATGATTGGGGTCATGATTAAGAATTTTTTTGCTTCTTAAAAATAAATCTCTCTGCTGGAGAAATTAATTAAGCGCATAGAGCATGGCTAAAAAGCATAATATTTTATTTATTTCTATATATGAATAATAACGTGTCCTGCAAAATCGCGTTAGTCCTGTAATTTTAAGAAGCCCTCATTACCAAATTGATGCTTATTCGTATATTTAATTACATATATGTAGATTACTAATTGAACGTTTTACTGAGACATCAAGCTGTTCATTGAACATTCTCGAGTATTCAAAGAACATAAATAGATCTATATAAACTCTACTGAGATTACACAGGCATCAGGTATATTTTGTTTTTATCATTCTTTAAAGTAATTACCAATCATATCTAATATGTCTTAAAAATAATAAGACTTTTTCAAACTCCACACTACAACACCAGAGAAGTCAAAGTCAAACCTTCCCGTTGTGGTCATTAGCCTACCACTTATTTCCTTCTTCTTCTTCTTTTTCGAACGCGATTATTTAGCCCACGTATATATATTAATTCAACACGTTTTAAGAAGCTTTGGTGATGATGGGCTCTTTCCAACCGCACGTGATTATTTCCCGCCTAAAAGCAACGGCTGATAACGTCCTAAAACGCCACCTGTATTTAGAGACGTTGGATAGGTGGATAGGATTTTGATTTTGTGCGGCGGCGACGTTCGCCACGTAATTTATACAGGAAGATACGTACATGCAGTTGCTTGTAATGTTTCCTCTCATGCTGTACACACACAACATTTGTGGGTTCATGGACACGTATATACGTGCTTGGTAATAGGGGGTATACGCCTACGTACGCGTGTCGAGTGTAATTAAATATTTGATTAATAATTAACAAACGAAATCATAGTTTGATGTATTTTTTTCCGACATTGTCATGACGTGGTACTCTATTATTATTGAGGAGAAAATTGTTTTAGACAGATATTTTATATAAATACAATAAATATAAAATAAAAATTGTCGACCAAGAGGTGAGGGATTGGACCCCCCCCCCCACGCACATATACCNGATTAAATAAATTGACGGTTATTTAAGTGTATCAATTTGTTTTTAGGATTATATATAAATGTATCAATTTGTTTTTAGGATTATATTTAGAATTATGTAACCTGTTTGGTTTAGAGATATATGAACCATAACCTTTTTTTTTCTATGCTCTCGAAACTATTCACCCATTTCACTGCTACAAAAGTTTCGTTGGGTTTTTCTTCCAGTACGACAGAGAGCCCAAGGTCCTTATTTGGAATAAGGTACCAACCTTTTCTTAATTTAATTGCCCAATAAAGTCATTTTTAACCTTATTGGGCGAACATCGGATTTTTCCATATACACGCACCCCCCCCCCCCTTACTATTGCATATATTATTGGTTATTATAGATTTCTAATTGTATAAATTAATTTAAAATTATCTTACTTACTGCATATTGCACTGCTCTGCACAAAAAAATTATTATTTCTTAATTATAATTTTGTATTGTAATTATATTTGAAAAAAATTATATTCAAATTTATCAAGTATTGTATATGTATTATACAAAGAAAAAAATTCACTGTATATATACGGGTAAACTTGGCATTTTAAAATATTTCAATCAACTTTACTAATTATTCTTCTCTTTTTTCAAGAAAGTTACCCAACATCATTTTGTCTATTGCAGAGAAAAAGTAAAAATTTTACCAAACAAAAAATTACTTTCATTCCTCTCTATCCTAGAATAGCTCAATATTCTAGGAATAAAAAAATTTAACCCTGAAGAAATTATCCTATTACCAAACACGGCCTTAAAGTATTTATTTTCAACTTGTACGAAAATATTGAATATTTTTTAAGTTTGTATAAATACTTTCTATCATCATTTTAACTTAAAGTTATAATATTTATTTTTGGTTCGCTTTTAACATCTTACATGGCTTAGGCTTGAAACTCTTCTGGTATTGAGAATATTTCCTAATGCTACCGAGCCGAAAATCTAAATTGGGGTGCAAACACATAAACATATATTTTTTCAATTTTTAATAAAATCACTCTCATCATATTTTAATAGCAGTAGAGTACATGCATGATGAATTTTCATTATCAAAAATAATAGAACATTTTTCTATCAAGTTCTCTCACTTCACACACATATCGTGCCCATGTTGTCAAATGGATCCTTTGGTCAGAATTATACTGTAAAGCACACCTATTTTTATGTTTTAAAAAGCTAAATAAAATTTAAGCATTTAGATGCTTCTCTTTCTCTAATGGTACAAAATGAAATGATAATTATCGCCATTGTTTGAAAAAGTTTAAATGCTTTCGGATTATCTACGCTAATCAAAGTATGATAATGATCTAATGTATTTGAACACTGTAATTTAAACTAGGTCTTATTTAATGAAATTGGTGAAATACAAATCCTGCACAGAATTCGATATAAGAGACCACTTTCTCATTTTCAAGAGATCGAGATACAAATCCCACGAAGAATTGTATATAATATATAGCTCGCTTTCTCATTATCAGGAGAGATTTCATTTTCATTCTTTATGAAGAAAAGAACATAACAAACCAGCAAAGCTTATTTATTAGGTGCCAAGTGCCATGCATTCAAATATTAAGATGATATGACAAATTAAATTATGTGATACCTTTCCAATCTCTCGCTGTGCATCTGTCACCCTAAGAGTATTAGATTAGAGCTACAAATCACCTTTTCCTATATGATTTATCAGAGCTACAAATCTCTCATTTAACAAGAAACCTTTCTTTTTGCTTGTTTTTCTCTACAGAATTAGCCTAATGAGTTAATGCTATTACGATGCATTCAGTTGAGAGATTACATAGAATATTACTCCCAATTTAAATACAAATTAAAATTTTGATGTATATATATTATGAGAAATTTTTTTATCTATCAGTTTAAGCTCTCCGACTTGGCAAGCGTTTTTTTAAGACAGTATCAAACTCAAGAGAAATCAACTTAAATTTTTGTTAGGCCGTAAATAGATGCTATAGGCAAAAGTGTGGTGACTGGATATCACGCTGACGTTTGGCTACTTCCCATTAATTATAATATCTAGGATTAGCTGTTCACTCTATATATTATTTTTTAAAATTATCCAAATAAAAGAAATTAAATAGTAGCTAGCTATTCTTTAATTAAAGCACCAGCACTTTTCTCAAACAATGCTGCTATTTTGGCTGTATTTACAAAATAAACAATGCGACAAGATATTAATGACTAAGTCCAGTATATAAAAATACACAGTTTGGTAAGGTTTGATCATTAAAAGATCACACATGTATATAATTTATTGACCAGTTAATAAATTACACTCTACAATATATAATACAATCTAAAGATCTTCGGAATCACCGGCCCAAATAAATATCTGCTTATAAAGATACACTAAGATATTCGATCCACATGTTTTTCGCTAACTCAAACAAGTCATTGATTAAGCCTCGGGAAATCTTAAATTAAATAATGAGATACTAATTAAACATGATCAGGTAGATCTTGTGACGTAGCGTAAATACCATTACGTGCTATACAAATTTATATTGTAGTTGCTAGATGCATGATTTTTGGGGAACAATACTCTTTAATACCAACACATGATCCAGTAATTAAGTCAAGCAAATCAATTTTGTAGTTTTGGCTTTTTAATGACAGCTGTGGAATTCAAACAATTTGGATAGAGTAAGCTATAGAGACGTGGCACTAAATGTTGTATGTCATTTCAAAAGCATGAGAGTGAGTAATAAATTAATGTTTTCTCGTTAATATAATATTAACGGATGAACTATACTTCACTACATCTTCTAACTATAGACCATGCACGAGTAAACCTAGGAAAGAGTCTAGCATGGTACGTGTAACACTAAGAGGTATTAACGCAGCAAAGCATGCAACGCGTTACATTCTTTTAGGCGATTGAATTCGATGACTTTTTAGTGTACCTAGCTAGCTATATTTTGTGTTATTTGAACCGGGAGTACATAGCGATATTAACATAACCAAATTTCACCATTACATTATAAAAAAGATATGTTATTATTAATTTGTAATACTAAACTTATATAAGTACTTACGTATTGTTTTTAACTAACACGTAAAGTATTTAAGTTAAATTTCAGAAACTCTACGTTTTTACACTGCATAAAATAGCTGTTTTACTTCAAACACAGTTAAATTATTAAAACGAATAACAGCCTTTTTTTTTTTTGAGAGAAGATAGCATGCTACCGCTTCATTCATGAAGAGTTTGAATTTAGCAAATACGGGAAGCAACTAGGCTTCCACCGAACCGAAAAAAAAAAAAAAAAAAAAAAAAAAAAAAAAAAAAAAAAAAAAAACTAGATGCAATAGGAGTTCCACAGTTCGAAAAGAGATCGTAAATCCAACAACACCTGCCTCACAGTGAACTTCTTATTTTCAAAGATCCTCCTATTTTGTTCTAACCAAATCGCCCACCATGTAGCCAGTATGATTCCAGCCTCCCTCCTACCAGTTGCCCCCCGTTTATTGCTGCAGTCCTTCCACAGGTCGCATACTGATCCGCATGTCCGTAGACGGCTTTTGTTTGGTAACAGGCTACCTAGCAGCTCATGTGACACATAACAGTTCAAAAACAGATGGTCAATAGTTTCCAGTTCCTCTAGACATAGGGCGCACCTGACCTCACTAGACCATCCCCGTTTTAAGAGATTGTCTTTAGTAAGTACCTTCCGCATCAGCACAAGCCAGGCAAATATTTTAACTTTGAGGGGGGTTTTTGTTTTCCAAAGCATTGCGAAGTGCGTCTCTATTATCCCACCGTCCTATAGGAAGTAATACAACGATTTCACTGTGAAAACCCCTGAATTAGTCCATCTCCATCTAACCTCATCTTCGATATCCAATGGGGTAATAGTGTCGACCATAAGTTTCAAAGTTAGGATTGACTCTTCATCAACTGTAGAGTCCGGTGTAAACCCCTGTAGAATCCAGCCCCACCTCCAACCCTGAGTAGTGGAAACGTCCCTTACTCGATGGTTTTTCCTAATCACAGCGTTGAAGATATTAGGGAACATCGAAAGCAGTGGGATTTGTGCACACCATTTATCCCTCCAAAAGCTTACAACACTTCCATCACCAATTGTGTACTCTACCCCACACTGAAAGATGCTGCTGGTCGACAGCACACCTTGCCACCATTGAGAATACGGTCTGAATGAGCCCCTTCCCTAAGAGGTGTCCTCCTTTTGTAGTAAGCCCCCTTTAAGAAGGATCTCCATTTCGTAGTATTATCCGTTAGGAATCTCCACCACCATTTGGCTAGTAGCGTTACATTCACCATCTCCAGGTCCTTCACCCCTAATCCTCCGTCTCTTTTGCTCCTACAAACCGTCTTCCATCTGACCAGACAATAACCCCCCGCTATTGTACTCCTTCCTTTCCAGAAAAAGGCTCTTCGAAGAGTTTCAATTCGTTTAATTACCCATTTCGATGCTCGGAATATGGAGAAGAAATATAGTGGCAGGTTCAATAGAACAGCATTGACGAGGATTAGTAATTAGTGTTTTGTACTTAATTCTCACTTTATGGATTGTATATATAATACTGCAAATGCGACCTATTTCATGAATAAAAATAATCGTTGTATTTAAAAATTTAAAGTTTTTTTTTTGTACAAAACAAACCCACTACTCGTGTTAATCTTGGTGAACATTCTAAGATACATGTAGCTTAATTGTATGGAAAATGATAAGCCCGGCATGTTTCATATTTGTTCTTTTAGAAAAAGATAGCATGCTATTCATTTTATTTGTTTCTTTAGAAATAAATTTAGCTGAAATTATAAAATAAGTATAATTTAAACTTGAGACTTTGATCGAATACTAATCATCAAATTTTTTATCACTTGTGCTAGAAACGGTCGGTGACGTGTTTCATTTTCTTTATTGGTATTTCGTTTCACACCTCTATATATCCAAACTTCTTAAATTATTACTGTAGCTCGCAGGGCCAAAGTTTGTGAAAGAGTGCACGTCAATGCTACGATCGCATGATGCGCTCTTCAGCGACAAAATATGTAGCTACTTCCTACGCCATCAACTTATAGCAAGTCAATAAAGTTAAAGAGTTTCTCTACTTAATGTTTGCTTATAATATATGTGAAAGCAAGATAGAACGCAATAAAATTTATAAAAAAATTAAAAAATTACAATTGCGATGCATATATATGATAATTATATAATTTCTAAATCCTCACTATAGTGCCTGATCATGTGTAGTTATTTCATATCATTGAGGTAGGAATTTGTCAAGCTTAAGTAAAAATAGTTTCAAACGAACCATTTGAGGAATGTATATTTCGGTCAACCTAAAAAATTAATTCTCCTATATAACCCCTTTTAAATTAATTGAACTTCAAACTTGTAATCTTTGTTTTTTTTTTCTTTTTTCATAAGAAATTAAAAAGCATTAGGTGGTGTTTGGTTGTCTGTAAAAACACCCTAAAAATTTTTTTTCCATTGAAAAGTAATTTTTTCTTGTTTGGTTGCTTGTAAAAGTAGTTGCCGGAAAATTTTTTTTACGGATTCTGTGTAAAAACCTAACTTTTCGTTTTCCGCCCACCGCGGGCGGAAAACGAAAACTTGATCCCAAAGTCGGGGCTCACAGCGTTGAAAAGAACGTGGTCCACGAGAAAGTCTGATTCTCGTGGACCGCATGAGTGGTCCAACTGTGGACCACTCACTCACCCTCTCTCTCTCATATATATATATATATATATAGAGCAGGGCTGCTGTGCTCTCNTATATAATATTTTATTTATAAATTTGTAATTATTTATTAATATTTCTAAATATATTATATATGATGTAATATGTTTATTATAATTTTAAATATATTTAATATGTATATAAAAATTATAATAATATATAAAATATATTAATTATTATATATTAATATTATATAATAAAATATATTAAATAGTTTTTCATCTATTTTTTTCTTCCAACCAAACAAGCTTCATGGAAAACTATTTTTTTTCCAACAAACCAAACACTAACGACGTAAAATTATTTTTCTACCGAAAATTTTTTTTTCACCGAAAATTTTTTTTCCACAGTTTTACGTGGAACCAAACACACCCTTACCTTTTTTTTTTTTTTTTCCTTCAGAAATAGCATTATTTCATGTACTTCATTCTAGTTAGGCTGATGGATGTTTTGGTTGACTTCATCTGGTTACAAGCAACACCAAAACATGTACTGGATACAGGTGTACATGTTTGCTTCAAGAGGCCAAACTCTCAACCACTCTAGTCTTTTTTGACATTAGATGCTTATCTTTTCATTCATATATGGACTTTTAAAAAACCAACTTTTTTTTTTAACTAGAAAATGACATGGCAATTGAAGATCATTTTAATTAAGAGAGACACATCTTTCAATTAAATATTCTCATCTTATGGTAACATCAACTATATATCTTTGCCATCCATGGAAGTTAAAAAAAACTGAATTGCCTTTTCATGCAACAAAATTTGCCACTTTATTTGCCCTTCCATGACTCATCATACTTAGTGATATTCAGTACTACTTTAAATCTTATTTTTGTTTTTCAGAATATCATCTGTTTTTCTGTTTATCTAAAAAGTCAGTCATCAAGGTGACATAAGTTCCTAGAAATATTATGGGAGAGCTCTCATCATATTCTTTGATTAAGTCTATGCATGATCTCAATAATTAGATGCGTACTATATATGCTTCTTAATTTGATTAAGACTTATTTGCTTTTTTGCCCGAATATTTTAGAGATCCATTCACATTTGAACTAGCTAACTGGGAAGAGAACGCATCCGTGCCTCGACTAAATTTTTAACTCACTTAACATTAATTGTACTTCATGTGGTCATTTTCTCAATTTCCAGTGAAATAATTAAAGAGCATTATTGATAATTCACTAATTAATTTAATTTCTAAGAAAGATACTTTGTATATAGGATTTACATATATGTATGGAAAAGAATAGGTTGCTTAATTATTCGATGAATATATGTTGTTGCAGTGCTTATTGTTCACAATTTAATTTTGTTATACTTAATTATTTGCAATATGTATGTACAGTATTCATGCTAGAAGGTGGAATGTTCTTAACTTTGAAAAGGTTTTTAGTTATTGCAATGCTTAAACCATGCAATCTGTGTTAACAACCAATCATGCACATTGTCCATAGTAAGCATTTTAAAGAAGATTGTTTTTTAATTCCCCCATTGTTTCTAATTAGTTGGTGGTTGTACAAGAATTAGCACAATTTAATATCGATCAAACCTGCATTAGAAATTCGGTTTTGCGTACAATGATAACATTAATATAATTTTGGAAAGATTGATGGAGATGCAATTTCATTTTATCACATTAAATATGGGAGTTAACCTTTAAATTCATGCTTCGTGTAACTTCATTTGAGATAGTATGTACCTAACATTTTTGAAAGAGAAATAGTACCTAAGTACACCGACCCACTTTGTGGTCCTCACCATTTTATTTTGCCCCTCGACAAGCTTGATGTAATATTATGCAATTAAATTAGGGTGTTATTAGAGGGTATGTGAAATAATGAAGAAGCTCATCTTTTTTACCTGGTCATGAAGTAGATAAATCATGTGAAATTATTATTTTCAAATACAGTGCCTTATAAGTTCGACTAAGCATGCATAACTTTGAAATTTCATTATCTCACAAAAACACCCACAATTAGCATAGAAAAGTCATCAGTCTCAGCGAAAGAGGGGGAGCCATATATAGGTGATGAATTTCAAATTACAAGTTTGAAAAAGAGCATTAATATGTAAGATATAAATTGGCCAGTTATCCGTCAAACTTGCTTTCTTTATCCCATCTCTATTTTCAATCCCTGTACTATTTATATAAAATACTTTTAATTTGCAACCTACAATCTAGTTGGAATTAGGCAAAGTGGTGATGCACATAGAGTAGATCAAATCAAATGGGTGCGTGGTCGACGAGCAGATGATGTGATGGACACGATCCAGGTAATGGTCTCTCTTTAAGAAGATGTTGACGATTTTGCCTATGACTTACCACAAACATCTTCGAGCCATCAATTAATCATGGATATGTGGCATATCAAGTTCTCAATTTCGCTTTCATCTCTTTGTATCTCGATTCACAACCACACACTTGGAGGACAACAATTCCTAGCTAGTCATAGTATCTTTAATTTTAAGCTATCAAAGAGAAGAAGAGTAGTGTGTGTCAAAGCTCCTTTGTCTCCAGCAATTATTTGGGCACACCTCAGTGGTTTCTACTTGTCTTGTGCCTCCTCTCTGCGGCGCCTCCTATCAAACAAAAAGCAAACGTTACTTGTTTCGCGAGCACTCCACACTCCTGAGGAGAGCTTATGCAATGTGTACGTTTGTTGCTAAAACATTTTTGAGAGAGATAGGTAGCACGCTACCCGCTTCATTTATTTCATTTAAAAATAAACTTAGCTAGAAATGTGAATCAACTAGGATTTGAACTTAGGTCTCGGGTACCAACCACCAAACCCTTTGCCACTTGCTCTAGAAACGGTTGGTGTTTGTTGCTAAAACATGTAACATGTTGTGTGGAAGATTTATTAAACTCTCGAACTCACAAAACTGAAAGACCTAGAACTGACTAACCACCATTTTATTCGAAAGAATGATCTATTTTGCAACAAGTAATACATGAGCTCATCAGCACTTCACTAATCTTACACATATATTATTGTTCTTTTTGTTCGAAATTTTTCATAGCAAGATGGTGTGCTTTGTGCGTGCAGTATTTTCTACATTGGTAGCGCATGACCAAATTTAAATGCACCGAGCCAACAATAACAAAAGAAGGCATATTTTTTAACATTCTAACAAATGGAGAAAGCAAAAAATATTGTTAGAAATGAAATTTGTAGGAAGCATCATGAAATAACTTAGTAATCGGGGTCTCGCAAATCGTGCCACAGTAAGAATTTGGTTAAAAGTTGAAATAGTAGGCCCCAAATTGGGCCGTGTTGGTAATGTGGGCCCAATGCCTGGACCAAAAAGATAGTCTTAGTGCTCTGCTCCGTCACGATCAAAGAGGCCCATTAGAACCAGACTATTAATATGAACTCTCAGGCCGAAGCCCATTTATCTGGGTCTGGGCCGAGACCCATTAAGCCCAAAATAGCTGTTGGATAAATGCCACGTGTTACTCTGACCGGATCAACGCTTCTTCGCGGTGGGCCCCACGCGTCCCGAATCGGTCCACTGCGCTGAGAGATGCCTCGCGGGCCCCACAGGTCAAATCATCACCCACGTCACCCTGTTCCTCTCCGAAGTGGAAAAATTCTAGAATGCAACGGGTATATTAGTGACGTGGCGTAACAAACCAATCAAATTAATCCTTTTAAGAATATATGTCCCATCATGATTGTAAAAAAGTATTTTTATTGTACTTTTGTTTGAAAAGAAGAAATGTGATTGGCTTGTTATTGATGACGTGGTGCAAGTGTGACAGTGTAGAATTCCTCCTCCGAAGTGACCGCCCTATGCGCCACCACTCGGTTTCCTTTCCTTCCTTCCCTTCCTTTCCGCCCTTTGCTTCCTTCTTTCGTCCTCACTCCAAAGTCCCCCTCACTCGCGCGTGCTCAAAAAGTTAAAAGTTAAATACTTCCCCCCTCCCACCCACCCACCCACCCACCCATCCCTCTCCTTTCTCTAGGGTTAGGGTTTCCGCCATGGTCGCGCGTGGGGTTCCCGCAAACTAGGGTTTCGGGAGACGGAGGAGAAGCTCGGCGATGGCGGAGACCGCGGACTACTCATTCGCGGTCGAGTACCATGGCCCCCCCCTCCCCTACGACATCCCCAAGGCGATCCCCATCGAGATCGAGCGGATCCCGGTGGCCGCGGTGGCGCCGCCCTCGGCCTCCGACGCGGCGGAGGCCCTCCCCGTCGTGCACCCTCTCACCTCCCCCCTCAGGAAGGCGGCTCCGACCCCTGCGGTGGAGCACGCCGCCGCCGCCGCCGCCGCCGCCGCCGCCTCACCCACCTCCGTCATCGAGAACCACGCCGTCATGGACGGGCCCGACGCCGAGGCCGGGAGCTCCGGCTTGCTCGGCTCCTCCTCGTGCCTCGACCGCTCCGCCGAGCTCACCGAAGGGGGCGTGGAGAGCTCCGGCCCGGTGGGTTCGTCCTTGCCTGATCGGATCTCGACCGAGTCGGCCCTAAGCTTGGAGTTCGACTTCCGATCCTCCGCCTCCGAGAACGACGACGACGACGACGACGACGACGAGGGCGTCGCTCCCCACGCGAAGAAGGCCCTGGTGACTTTCCAAAGCTCGGCCCAATCCAGCGGTTCGGCTTCTCCCGCAGTGGGCTTAGCCCGCCAAAGGAGGGAGGAATTCGAGCTGAGGGGAAAGAAGGGCGCATGCTATCACTGTCTGAAAGGAAGCCGATTCGCAGAGAAAGAGGCCTGTTTGGTTTGCGATGCCAAATACTGCAGCGGGTGTGTTTTGAGGGCGATGGGTTCGATGCCGGAAGGGAGGAAATGCGTCTCTTGCATCGGCTTCCCTGTATTGGAGTCGAAGAGGGAAAGGCTGGGGAAGTGCTCTCGGATGTTGAGGAGGTTGCTGAGTTCACCGGAAATTGAGTTGGCGATGAAGGCGGAGAAGAACTGCGAGGCGAATCAGCTGAGGCCGGAAGATATATTTGTTAATGGGAAGAAGCTCACTCCGGAGGAGCTCGTCTTGTTGCAGAACTGTTCGTGCCCGCCCCCGAAGCTTAAGCCCGGTTACTATTGGTACGATAAGGTCTCAGGTTTCTGGGGAAAGGTGAGCTGAAAACTACCATGCACTGATTTGTTTCAATGTGTAACATCTAGTGTTGAATTCAGTTGGTTGAGTCTTTGTTGTAACAGAAAAAATGGCTGCAGAATAGTGTGCCAAAACACTTCTCCTTTCTGTGTGCCCCCCTGAACTTCAATTGTTAATCGTTTTTCTTTTTTCTTTTTCTAAACATGTTACAAACTTACAATTCCCTCAAGATTGCATGCGAGTAGATGGGAATGCATGGCCTCACAAACTTTCTTAGTCTACGCATATTTAGTTTTGGATTTTGCTATTTATTTATCTTTGCTTTGGTCATTCATGAAGCCATACATCTGGTGTAAACTTAACAGGAAGGACACAAACCTCACAAAATCATTACCGCACATCTTAATGTTGGCGGCAGCCTCGATTCTAGAGCAAGCAATGGGAACACCGGCATCTTTATAAATGGCCGGGAGATTACTAAAGCTGAGCTGCAGATGCTTAAGGTTCTTTGAATAAATCTATTGGATCTCTTTGATATTTGATACAGAATTAAGACTGTGTAAATGAGTTCAAATTGCAGTGGGCAGGAGTCCAGTGTGCTGGGAATCCTCACTTCTGGCTGAATGCTGATGGAACCTATCAAGAGGAGGGGCAGAAGAATATAAAGGGGCAGATTTGGGGCAAGGTTAGCCCTTATTGTTCTGTATTTGTGATATTTGCTTTCGGGTTTTGGGGAACATGTAAAAAAAATCTTTATGTCTTATGTTTGCCAGCCTATAATGAAGCTGCTTTGCCCAGTCCTTTCATTACCCACTCCTACTAAGGCTGCAAATTCTAATGGTGATGAAGTGATTGATATGGTTAGAGCTATTCCGGACTATCTTGAGCAAAGGACTGTCCAGAAAATGTTATTGGTCGGACTTCATGGATCAGGGACAAGTACCATAATTAAGCAGGTAACCTAGATACAGCCGACTGATGCACAAGCAAAGAGATATAACACACAAATCTCTATATAATTGGATTTAATGCATAGGTATTTAATGGTCAATAAACATTTGTTTGTTTAATACCTTTTCAGGCCAAGTTCTTGTATAGAGGTGTTCCTTTCTCAAATGATGAGCGGCAAGATATCAAGGTTATTATACAAAGCAACATATATAGCTATCTTGCTATATTGCTTGAAGGGCGTGAAATGTTTGAAGAAGAGAGTTTGGCTGAGAGAAGGAACAGCTGCCAACATTGTCCCTCAGGCACTATTACGATCTTCAGTTATTTTTTGTTAATAATTTTTCTCTTGCCACTTCATCAGTGATTAACCTATTTGTTATGTCAGCTGTTTTTCATTTCTTAAGATTGACCCAAAGGCTATTTGAATATTTTGTTTAATGCTATAGGAATAGCATCACATTTCATCATATAGTTAATGATTGTAATAATGTTTCCATCATATGTTTAGTACTTGCAGAATAATGACAATTAAAGTGAATTATAAATTTGGTTCAAATTGGCAACATTTGAAGTTGATGTGTGACATGTGTCTGATTTCTTATATTCTATTATAGCAGTAGTTCCTGAACGAAACCATGCCATATGTGGTTTCTACTTTAAGCTACATTCCTTTATCTTGAGGGGGCCACTGAAAAGTTACTAAACTAAGGATGGTTATCTTAAAAAAACACAGAGTAAAGCAAGTTTTTGGTGGAGCGAACTTCTTATGAATTTTCAAAATTGACTCTCCATCTAAATCAGACTATAAATTGCATCTGCTCGTCCATAGTGCAATATTACTTCTCCAACTTGGACGTTTCATTTATTTTCATTTATAATCTTAGACATACTTCTAAGTGAGAAGATTCATTTATTCAGATTGCCATTTTGATTCCTGTTGGAATGTCATTACTGTCATACTTGGTTGGCACTATGTTCCTTGAAAGTTCCATTGTTATTATTATTCCAGATCTTTCTTTAGTTAATGTCTCACTTTATTATTTAATTGCATGGATTTACTGGTCAGTTAATGTGTGACCAATGCTTGATCCTTTTTTTCCCCCCATTTTGCAATTTTTATTCAATCCTTAGTTTTTACAACATTGGGTAAAACCTTTTTTATTGGATTGAATGTCTCCAGTTTACCTTGTATAAATATGCAAACTGGATTTCATGTGGGGAGCTTTTGAGTCCATGAAAGGACATCTTAGTCCAAAAAAATTGCAAAGATAAATAGATCAGCCCAAGATGATATTTATACTAGATGAATTTTTACATATTGCATAGTTAGTTGCTGCAGTTCTGAGAGGAAACATGTTGGCTGCAGGCAATTATGAATCAGACGATTGCAATAGAGTGACCGACTATTCCTTTAGTCCACGGCTGAGAGAACTCTCTGATTGGCTTCTCAAAGTCATGGCCTCAGGTAACCTTGATACTAGTTTTCCAACTTATGCTTGCGAGTACGCTCCCTTAGTCGAGGAACTGTGGAATGATGCTGCTATTCAAGCTACATACAGACGCAGAAGCGAACTACTAATGCTTCCAATCACAGCCAGTTATTTTCTAGAACGGGTAATGTGCTTTTTGTATTATTCTTCTTGTGTTATTGTTATTGTTTTGACCCTTCAAACATGATTCCGTTACTGAAAATTCCATTTTGACGTTTTTCCCCAGTCAAAATGAAATGCTGCTTAAAATTTGCTTTCTAAGATAAACACTATAATTCAGGCATACAATAGGACCAGGAAGATCCTGAACTTCAAATATTTTTAAGGTAGAAATGTGGCATCCGGGTTACTGAAAAACTACGTCTCTTTAGGTTAAATAAATTAGAGCCATATGTTCTCTTTTCATGCATTGCATTTGACTTTTGGACACTAGGTTTGCAATTGTATTTGCTGCTTGGTTTTCAATCTATAATGTGCATGTTCAAAATTGATGACAACCTGGAGAAAAGATTGGCATGGAAACAATTAGATTCCAGGCAGAGCTAAGTTATTACGTGGAAGGAGAAATGAAATGCTAGATAGAAAATATTGTATTGACTTTGTCTATTCTTACTCAGTTTGCACATAGGCAATACTGATCATTAGCAATGAAATTATCTATACATGCGAGGCTCTAGTTGCTTTCGATTGAGATGTATTTACACATGAGTTACATTTATGATGTGTTTTATTATTCCTAGAAGAAGCATATCGGAACAGAAAACAGAAAGTATTATGTCTATTGCAGTAATGAGACAAGCTTTCAAGATCAGGTATGACTGAAAAGATCAGCTGCTACTGAGCATCTTGTCTTTTAGTTTCTTTGTTTGAGCTCAGTATTGTTTTGGACAGCTGGAACCCAAACTATTTGAACATCATGATGTGGAGAACACGAACTCGAAATGTGTTGGGTTGCAAACATATGTTAAATCAGACCTGAAGGACCTGAACTTGGCTTAAATTTAAAAGCCTCCTAGATAATCTGCAGTCAAGCCCGAGCACTTAGGTTTTTGGGGTAGTAGGCTCGTTTGCATTTCTTCCTAATATGGCTTTTAGGAAATATAATTGTTCTATTTTCTTGGATTCACTATTTTTTTTAGTCCAATTCCTTGCTAAAAAGAATTTTGTAACTTCTCAATAGACAATTTAATAAAGATACCGCACATGTTAGTTAAAAAAGGGTAATTTCAACCAAGGCTAAATTAATGCTGAGTTAGCTGAACACTATCCTTTCTCAATTAACCACGGTTAAATTGCTTTCACTGAGCATTAACTGTCGCATGTGATCAAGCCTACCTGGTTACAGGAATGTAAGCCTCGCTGAGTAATGGAAGCTATATTTTCTCAATGAGCTAGTTGAAAAATCCATATTTGGTAGTGAAAGATTGGGTAGAGCCGTAAAAGTCCCCCTCTAGAGTTTCCATTAAATACATAGTGAACACAATTACAAAAAACACCTTGTATACAGATTGTGTTAAACTAGATACTGTACAAGTAAGGTACAACTGGTAATAGCTTTAATCACATAAACATATAAATGATTAGACTCTAACATCCCCTCCGCAATCTGAATATCCCGAGGCTGGATGTGAAGATTGGTACGAAGCGTAGTAAGGCAAGTAGTAGACAAATGTTTTGTGAAGATATCAACCAACTGTTTATCAGAAGGAATGCGAATTAAAGAAAGATTACCTAGTTGTGCTTTCTCGCGCGGAAAATGATGTTCTAGTTAAATTATATGAAACAACCGTAATTCTCTAAAAGCCTAAGCTAGTAGAGAATAGTATTTTTTATATTTTTATATTTAATATTATCCCTTATGTCTGGATTTGAGAGTTTTTGATAGGCTCATGACGTGGAATTAAATTAAATGGTGGAAATCAATTATGCTAGGAGCCTGGCATGATTCGGACTTAGGACATTTTGCTTTGATACAATTTAAATCAAATGAAGCAATTGTAATTCTCTAAAAGCTTAAACTTTTAGAGAATGGTGTTTTTACATTTTTTTTATATTTAACAGATAGTATTCAATTAAAATAATTTCGAAGACTTTATGATTGATTCTTGCTATTTTCAGGTTGTTGACATATCTAGAATGGAGTATGAGCCCTCTGATAAGGATATCCTTTATGCTGATCGAATAACTTCATCCAATGGAATAGCGTGCACAGATTTCTCCTTCGGACCGCTGGCTTGTGATGGGCATGCCATTGATGGTGATCAGCAGGATATGTTGTTAAGGTAAGGTGCATATATCAAATTATACTTTCTGTACAATAATATGAACAAAATGAAAATAAATATCATGGACGAGCTTTCAAAACCCTTAAAACTTAGAATGTAGTTTGAATCGAGTATTTATGCCTGCTACTTTATTGACCCTTAAAACCTGGTATGTAGAATGCCCAACAGGATTCTTCTGCATGCAATTATATAAAAATATACAATAGGGGTTCCAAGTGCATGAGGGATCCACCTTGTAGATTCTTGGTAGTGCTAGGTGGTCATTGCTTTTAAATTTTATTACTTCACGTCTTGTTACCGGACGGGCTTTTTTGTCTTTCTGTGCTAAGCATTCATATGAGTTTTGCTTATTTTTGTCCTTCGGGTGAAGAGGGAATTTTGTGTAAATGCTCATTTTCGTTATTCCTCTTTAGATTTCTGAATATGCTAATGTTTACACTAATCTGGTGCTATAGGTACCAGCTAATCAGGATACATACGAAAGGGTTAGGCCAAAACTGCAAGTGGCTGGACATGTTCGAAGATATCAAAATCGTCTTATTTTGCATCGCTTTGAGTGACTACGATGAATACTACGAAGATCCAAATGGTGTGCTCATCAACAAAATGATCGAAAGCAAAAGGCTTTTCGAGAACTTGGTGACTCATCCAACATTCGAAGAGATGAATTTCCTGTTAATACTAAACAAATTCGATCTTCTAGAGCAAAAGATAGACACATCCCCACTGACCATCTGCGAGTGGTTCAGTGACTTCAATCCAGTGGTGAGCCGAAACCAACCCAGTAACACCCGGAACCCTAACAGTGGTGCGACAATGGCTCAACAGGCCTTTCACCATATTGCTGTTAAGTTCAAGAGGCTCTTCTCCTCTATTACTGGGCGGAGGCTTTACGTGACCTGGACAAATGGTTTGGCCCAGGATACTGTTGATGCGGCACTTCGATATGGGAGAGAGATTTTGATCTGGGAGGAAGAGAAGCCGATATTTGGGTCCAGCGAGTCGATTTATAGTACAGAACCAAGCTCCTATTCTAACTGATTGTATGAAGTGGGGAGCATGGTTTGTAAATAGATGTGCATCTTTCTTCATTTTTGCTTATTTGTTGCTTAGATTTGTCTACAGTGTGTATACATTATTCAAAATACTGGAATGAAAGAGGAAAAAAAAGGTATCCACCAGTGTTTATAGCCCTGTTTTGAGTGTTAAGAGGCAATTTATCAGTTGCTGTATTGTTTGCAGTTTCGCAAACGGTAACATTACCCGTTTTAAACAGTTGCTCTTTATGCTGTGACCGATGTCTGCTTGCGGGAATTTGCTTGATTAAAATTCATTGCTGTTGAACTGTTATGGATCTAGGTTAATGAAATAGAGATTTGTGTATTTTACAGTTGATTCCTTTAACTGTTGTCTTCTCACGGTGAGTTTTCGACCTCGCTGGTTTCTAACTGGATTTGTAGTGCAGAATTAGCAATTTTAATGTCTGTGCGCGTTAAAATTGCCTTGATTTGTAACAACGAATTCAATGATAAATTATGTCATTGAAATCCAGAAAAATAATAGAAGATCATTGGGTGCCCATTAGAAAACAGTAAAGTTCAACTTCTATGTCACACTGATATATTATCCAGGGGTTCGAACACCCGATTAACCTAAAGTAATAGTTTTTTTTTTTTTTCTTTACAATAATATCATACCATATACCATGTTAATTTAAAAAAAGAAACCACACAAAAACAGAAAAAATCACATATCTATATACATATATGAAAGCTCAGTTCTGAGCCACATGGCGGTGAAAGGAACGGGCGGCAAGCGCGGTCACGGGGGTGCGTGCGCGGGAGCGGGCCGTGGCGCGCGTACNCAAATAGTACATAGAAGAAATCAAACAATCTATAGAATTACATTCGATCCGCGATCGACAATAAACTGGCTCAGCTTGGCGTAAAGCGATCCATGATCAAACACAAACTGGTTTCGGAGAGAGTCTTGCATCTCTTCTTCTTTTCGCAAGTCTCTTCATTCTTATCTGTCCGAACTTTTTCATTCTCTTCCATTTTATCTCCTCCCCCTTCTTCTGTGCCGCGAGAACCGATCGACTCGACTTTGCAGCTTAGTGATCTCGAATTCCACTTTTCGGGCTTTGCGAACTCGCCGAACCAAATTCCCACGAAACTAGACATTCTCACCGCGTGGCTTTCTCCTGTAAAAGTTTATCAATGTAGGAGATGAAGGTTCCATGGGGTGGGAACCTTTTTCTTTATATAACGAATTTGTAACTTGATTGATTGGGTTAGCAGGAGGGAAACGCAAGCCAAAGGTTTTCTGTGAAACAGGGACTCTTCTAACGGTTTGGCGCAAATTACGTTGCATGGACCTGGCGTAGCAGAATATATATACATATACATATATTAAAAACAATATTTTTTCTTTAGTAATCTTTCCTATCTATGATAGTTAAAAGTTTTTGTTAACATGGTCTAGCCAGTAGCCACACATGATAGTTTCAGTATATCAAACAAAAAAAAAAAAATCCTTGGGTGATCGAAAAAAGTTATTATTATCACCGGTGGTTGTCGTCAAAATTATAAATAAATAAATTAATAGAATTTATCGGTGGTGGTCGAAAAAATTATACTAAAATAAATTAATAGCAGCTGTTACTTTTAGGGCCCGTTTGGTTCGAGTTATGTAATATTACAAAGTATCTCGATATATCCAGATATGTTGGATTTTGGCGTGAGATTACTATTAATGCTGCATTAGAGCGTTTGGTTTAATACAGTAATGTAATACTAGATTACAGTGTTTATAGCATTGATATGTTTGGTTCAGTTTATAAAATTTAGTAATCCTGACATAAAAGTATAGCTTTTTCCAAAATTGCCCATGTTGTAGTCATTTGAATATTGATTTTTGCGGAAATGACGAATGGAGGGAAGGAGATCGTGATGATTACTTGGGAGGACGACGCAATAGAAGATGATAGGTGTTCGTGCGCGAGAGAGAGAGAGAGACGTCGAGAGAGAGCGAGAGAAAGCGGCGTGCGAGAGAGAGGGCCGGGACGAATGCGAGAGGGAGATGAAAATAATACTGTTAATTAGATTTGGGTTTGTTGGAGGGTAAAATTGTCATTTTACATAATATGTAATATTAACGGGTTTCAGTAATGCAAGATACACAACCCCCCTCCCGTTAATATTTTTGATGTAATCCTGCTCGATTTGTAATGCTACATTAACGACTAGATTACATAGCGGATTAACCAAACACAGTTATCCTGGCAGGATTGCCTGTAATCCTGTCAGGATAACTCGAACCAAACGCACCCTTAAAGAATTTATCGCCTCTACTTAATGGAACAAGTTTTTAATTTGCCGAAAAAGATTATCTCATGCACTGCATTTTAGTTCACGCGATATAAAATTTCATGTACGTTTTATTAACTATATTTCTGAGTCTTTTTGGGTAACACAGCACTCGTCCCCCAAGATCGTAACATTTTCTGAATTAAATTTCCTCATTATATTCCACCGAGTAAATTAAATTTACAGACGATGTGGTAGACCTGGCTTAGGAAAGAATCTTTGGTTTGAGGAGGGCGAGTGAAAGGGAGAGAGTCCAAATTGTTTTGGTCGCCTTTATCCGCAAATGGCGTGTCCAATCCGATCGAGGGGTGCGACGCGATAGGTCACGGTCGAATTGGTCGAATTGTCGACAAATATCCGGATAGAGGACGTGGCTCCACAGCAGATGCTTTGTACCAAAGCAATAATAATTGTAGGCTTTTGGTCACTATCTATCTGTCTTTCTATCTTTCTCATTCTATGTTTTTATCTTTCGGCGTCGGAAATTGGCCCCGCTCGGAAATGCCGATGGCGCGTAGGGATGGCAGCACAGCAGAGCAGAGCAGAGCAGAGCAGGTTCGGAGAAAGGCCTAACAGTTCTCAGGAATTAAAATAAGGTTTCATACCCATGTAAAATCTAGTTTTCGTCAAACTATGACTATTTGATCTTGTATCTAATAAGCAAAATTTATTAAATAGCTGTAGTTCTTAAACATAGTTATAAGAATGAGGTGGGGGTTTAGAGCAGGTTTGGGATGGGTTTGGATGCGGTGTTCCGGACGAACTTCAAATCCTTTTATTCTGAAGCTGAAAATGTATAAAAACATATGCCAACTATATATTATTTTGAATTGATTATTCAGTTTTTAAATATTTTGATTTTATTATTCAACCTTTCATTCAAATAAATTGACATTGCTCTTTGGTAGAATGATTGATGACACAATATGTGGTTAACATCCTTCACCGTATGCTTGCACGTTAACCTCTCGTTTTGATGATTTAGGACCCAGGGAAACAAAGTTCTAACAATGGTGTGTGTACCTCTTTTGTTGGTTGTTTATGTTGTACATAAAGAAAGAATCTGCAGACCATGGTTCTGGGCCATTTGGCCCACACAGAGTCACATCTCTTTGTATGGTGCACTAATTTTTAACGATTGCAACATTTTCTCTATTACACAAGGAGAATAAAGCAATAAAATGCCCTTCACATCCGGACGAGCACAAAATGTACGATATAGTCCTTGAATTTTCTACTTTATTGTAACTCGTACGTCAATTTGAATTATTCTCACAATGCCATTCACATGCTCTTTATCTATATATCCAAAATTTCCAACATTCATTTGAATAGTGCTCTTTTTTTTTTTTGCTATTTTTCATAAACCAAAATGGCAATTTCATCTTTTCTGACCAATATTCACTGCACTTAACTGATATTAGGTAATCAGGATAGAAATAATCTAATTCAGCAATAATTTAAAATTGAGTACATTATTAGCTCATATCTTATGATACAACACGAACCACAGGATACAATTAAATCTCAATAGCCAAAACAATCGACTAGCAGGGACAAAAGGGCCTCTGAGTCAGGGCCCATGGGCTCGAAAGATTTGCCTCTCCCGGCCCATTTAGAAGTTGGATCTCTCGAATCAGAAGCCTCTTCGGGAATATTGGGCCGGCCCATATATTCTCTTGGGCCACAGTCGTTGTAGGCTACCACGGCTCGGCCCTTCTCGCGCAGCTTCTCTATCTCCGCAGTCCATATATCAATTAACCCAGACATTTCTAGAGAGAGAGAGAGAGCAACTAAGAGAGAGAGGAGGAGGAGAAGCTCAAAAAAAGGATTTAGGATAGAGTGGCACAAAGTTATTTGGTATTCGTGAGGTTTAGAGGGGGGGGATGTTTAANCCATATATTCTCTTGGGCCACAGTCGTTGTAGGCTACCACGGCTCGGCCCTTCTCGCGCAGCTTCTCTATCTCCGCAGTCCATATATCAATTAACTAAGAGAGAGAGAGAGAGAGAGAGAGAGAGAGAGAGAGAGAGAGGAGGAGGAGAAGCTCAAAAAAAGGATTTAGGATAGAGTGGCACAAAGTTATTTGGTATTCGTGAGGTTTAGAGGGGGGGGATGTTTAATTTATAGCGTCGAAGAAGATGTATGAATTTGATTATTACCTTAATTATTTTAGTTTTAGCCTCAATAGTGGGAAATATTGCATTGCCTGGACTTGGTCCACCACACCATCTATGAACCAGTTAACTTGTTCCATCGCAACTTAGAATCCACAGCATCTAAGTCCTAACATGGTAATGTGATGGCTTGAAGGTTTTTTTTTTTTTTATACTAAAAGGCCCAAAAAAAAAAACCTTTAATTTCTTTTTTTGACCACTCTAATTTCAGAATGATAGAGAAAGAAAGATTGTAAGTGCTTTTGAAATTTTTTTAATCTTTCAAAATATAAAAATAGTGGTGCTTTTAGACACTACATCTTCAAACTAGGCTTAGGAGTTGCAGATTTTGATTAAACTAGAAATATATAAAGTGATTTGGATGGCGTTGATTGAGAGTTACAACAGATGAACTGAGACTAAATCAATTGGTCGACCGCTGAAGTGGTGGGCACGGTCCATCGAAAAATTTCTCAGATGTTGTTGGATTAAACAGCCCCTTGTATGAGAAAACTAAGGCTTATGCATTCAACTTCCAATGGCACCGCCCACTGCTTTATTTTTATGTGCTTTGTCAACATTAATTCTCACGTTTATATTATATTTGATCTCTTTTTTTGACAAAAATAATAATCTAAATGCTGCTATGATTTATTTTAATATTTTTTTAGATGGTTATGGTGATTAGTTGGTGACGGCAGGTTAAGAAAATCCGACGCAAGCTTGAATACCTGTTATTATACTTGAGGTAGCTAATTAATAACTTATAAGTGGTACATCTCAAAGTCTAAGATTATCATTTAGGTCATAAAACATTAATTATGTTACCTAACCAGAAATTAGCATTCAACTAGTTTGTGTACAACTTTCTTATGTTTCTGAGTTTCAGTATTCATTTTTGGTACCTCGAAACTTTGGACATTTGATTTTATTATATAGCATGGAGTATATTATATTTAATTAAAGTATAATTAAAGAGTTAATAGTATTTTCAACTCTTTGGCTAAATTAGTTGTTATAATTTTTTTTAGATAAAATTGTTATAAATTTTATTGGCAAAATCAAAAAGTTTTAAAGGAATTTGATGGAATGTTCTAATATTCAAAGCAAAGGAAGTTTGAAAAGTAAAATTCAATACTTTTAGTACTTAGATATCCATTCCAAACTGTGCATGCTATAGTACTCCACACAAAGTCCACAGGTTTTTCCTTCTTTTTTTTTCTTTTCTTTTTTTTTCCCCCTCTTTGGATTCTTCTGAGAAGAAGAGACATGCATGAGACATGAATTTTTGATCGTAGAAATCAAATCAAAGCAATATATTTCTACCAACTGTGCAATAAACTCTGGTCACAGCTCAATTCCGAGTTGATGGCAATTCTCTTAATTTTGTTACAAGCAAAAGTTACAACAAGCCACACGTACACACTACCCCCTACAGCTTAATAATTAGAAGGATTTTCTTTTTCTTTTTTTGTTAATAAGAATAGGATAGAGGAATTAAGCTCCTCCGAATTTTCACAAACAGTTGAGAAGGGCAAGTTCTTTTGAAGATTCACCATATTCCATTTGCCAACTCTGCCTTCCTAGGGTGATTTCCAGGTTCGGCACCGTAGAAAGAGTCATGCTATGTTCATTGTGTAGGAATGGCATATTCCCTCTCCTTGTGTTTAATTCCTCCTCTCCTATTCCATGAGGGGGATGAAGAGCATCCCTTTCTTCTTCCATTCCCTATTCACAGGATAAAAAGTAAAAACTTAACATGTCAGTATATACAACCCACGAAAACGAAACAAACAAACAAACGAACAAACGAACGAATGAAAAAAAAACAAAGGATTTGATGTTGTGTAATTAAGTACAACATTTACCACGCTCTTGTCGATGGGGAGACAAATACTGAAAAGCTCCATAGGTGCACTAGTTCAAGACATATATATATATCTACGGTAACCTACTCTTATCTATTTTCCCATACAAGCCAGAACAGTAGTGCACTTATTTATTAGGGATTTAATGAGCAAGCATTTACTGTTCTTAATTGTAATAGAACAGTAGTCGATCAGTACGTCCGGACAATGGGTAAGCATCTTTGTCCACACTCCATTTTCATCTGATCGATATCCCTTTAATTTGCACCTAGAGATGTAATTAATTAATGGGTAAATAAAGTACCTCATCTACATGGCAATAGAAACCATCAATTAATAGGTGGATGGGATGTTATAAATGCACGAGCAGTGTTATATTTCCCATAGACTCCAGGAATATATCTATACAAAACTTTAAATTGAAACGATAAGAGTGTATGCATATATATATATATATATATAGGTACATATACCTTATTTCCTTTGCTTGAAAATTTATCACAATTTAGATATGCGTACGACAATGCATTCTGTTGGAGTGATGGATTCCAAGCATTCTTCTCTTCTGTCGACAAGCTGGGGCTTCTGCATTTGAAATAGTTACGCATGTAAAGGTTCCAGAGAAGCAAAAAAAAAAAAAAAGAAAAAGTGAAACACATTAAGGTGATCTAAGAAATGTTTCGTATAGAATGTGGAAGAGCTTTGTTACTTTACTTTAAGAAGTAATACATTTACACACTTGACAAATAATTATTATGAAAGCTCGCTATTACTAGTTAAAAGCCGAAAAGAGTTTCTGAGCCGGAAGAAGCAGCCTAACATGAGTGTCTTTTTTTTAATATCTCTGCTTAGACAACATTTTCGAAAAAAGCTCCAGTCATGCCAATGATTGACTCACCGCACAATTGATTAATTCTCTTCAAAATTAAAACAAGCTAATATATAGATCATATATGGAGAAAATAATAGGCTTAAACTTCTTAGTGTTTAGATTCCTCCACGACATATAATCAAGAGGAAAACATTACGTACGTGTTGATTATATACCAAATCAAATGAACAGTGCAATGTACTGTTTGGTCCCTTCACGCTCGCCACTATTGTAGCAGTACAAACCTTTGGCCAAAGTAATGAATCATTTCCTTGTCTTTTCTTAATGTTTTGTCAGTTCCTACCATCACCTTTGAATTTGCAACCAAGGTACAAGGACAATATGGCAAAATGAAGGACTCATAAATGAGAGTTAAATTTCTCCAGCTACTATTATTAATTGTTCCTTTTGCCTGTTATATATGCATATATATATATTTCTGTGACAATTTTAATTATGTACTCTCCCATGCATGTGTGAGAGGATCATCAAAAAGGATTGGCATTCTCTAAGTTCTATCGACTTTATTTTGTTACACACGGACTTTCAACGACAGGCCTTAACATCATTCTGAAATCGATGGAGCATGAGCTCTCAAAATGATGAATGAAGTACATGCATGCATGCATCAACAGGCAAGTAGAACTGTAACAGCTAGATAAAAGGAGAGGGGGAATATTCTATGCATGGAGAGTGACATTATATATCATGTTTATATATACCTTTATGATGGTCGGTTTAGATTTGATGTACCTGATCAAATCTAGTGAGTGAATGAATAGTGATTAAAGCTAATGAATTTATTTTCTAAATCAGCTATTATATATAGAGAGAGAGAGAGCTCCATATGGAAGATTTTATTAGGGCCGGCTTATATTCTTTTATTAGTACTTTCAATTCAGATTGATTTTTATAAATTTTGTTTTTTTGTTAACAATACATGGATTTAATAATGTGACTTTAAACAAATAATATTGTAGGGGAAAAAGCATGATTCTTTTTTTTTAATGTAAGGTCCATTAGAATGTTAGTTTTGCCAGTACTGTCACATGAATAATCAACAGTTAATTTCTGTTAATATTTACTTTTATTTGTTATAATTAATTTCTGGCCTCCTATTTTGTTTTTTGATCATAAAAATATCTACTTTTGGCATACATGAAGAATAACTTACTTATTTAGCTGCAACATAATGTAAGATGTACAAATATAAGTTCTTAATTAGTAGAGGTTTTCTTTTATATTCCTTTAAAAGAGCGAGATTGCACGTTTTACAAAGACACTGTTACTAATTTACCAAAAAAGGCACCAAGCAAAAAAAGCAGATCGATTGATTTCTTAAAGGCAAACAAAAAGGGAGGTCAAGATAGGTAAAAGCCTTTTATTGTCCCAAGTATATATGCAAGAGAAATATTGGATTTGGATTTCTATTTTCATTTTTATAGGGGGAAAAAAAGATGTTAAATTTGACAACAACAAAAAATGCTGTTCTTGAAACACTTGTAATTACTGTATTCCTTCAACTTCTGAGGATACTCCCAACACTTTTCTAATATTTTTATAAATTGGTTCCCAGCTGGACTAATAGTAGTCAAATCTGAAAATAGGATATAAATATGCATGGTGGTCAAATTTCCCAACCAATCTTAAATATACTTCACAATGCATTTCCCATTCAATAGCCCATCTTTGGCATGCAGTGACCCTCATTATCTATTCTTAATAAATACTCCTATCCTGGCTCTTTATAGCCAAGAATGAAACATTAATAGGCATATATAAAATGTTGAAACACATGAAGCCCTTCTCTGCAGTTCACTATTCATTGGTGAAAATCTTAACATACTGGGCAGCTAGATGACTAGTTCATCTGACCAAAAAACAAAAAAAAGAGTCAGTTAAGGATCTGGAACCCTGACATTTTATCAAATGGTCTCCATCCCTACCCAACTGTAAAATCCAGCCACAAACATGGCAGTGGACTAAATAATTACTAAAATTTCTCTATCTTGACTAACGTTTATCGGCGTTGATGCACCGAAAATGACCATCTTAAAACATATTGTAAACGCCGGGCGAATTAATTTACTACTGATTTGATGCCTAGGTTTATCTCAAAAACAAAACAAAAAATGGTACCTTTTGTTTTTTTCTTGCCATATTTTGAAGCATGGAGAAATATGAGAGGGAGGTATAAGAACACAAACCTAGGGGACTTGAGCAGTGTTGTGGGTGGGGTTGGTGTAGTAGTAGTAGTAGTAGTGAGGGGCTTATAAGAAGTGTTGATCTCTGCAGTGTCACATGGTAGTACTCCTACACCTCCCTCCACTTGATCTCCTCTCCCTGTCCTCTGGTTCAAGCCCATATCTATCTGGCCTTGGCCTGCCAACATTTCAATTCATTTCATCCACCACTAAGTTACAAATGGCTGTGGCTTTATGGGACACAGAACTAATAATTCAGAGAGGAAAGGGCCAAAATAAACCCAACCCATCACCCAGTTTTTCTGGTATATAGCTCTACAGATGATGACTAGATGATGGCATATAATGTCTCCCCTATTATACAAAGATCATAGGGATATTTTAATATATATATATATATATATATATATATATATATATTATATATNAAAAAAAAAAAAAAAAAAAAATCCAAGTACCTGTCCCTCTGTCAGTGCTCTTCACTGTTCTATACATCTGCAACAACATGTACCCACATGAAAACTATCAAAAATAATCCAAAGAAGGATCAAACAAAGAATGATAAAGAAAAGAAAAAAAAAAAAAAAAAAACATGCTAGCTAGCAGATTACTCCCCCCACAGATGCCATTTTGTCCCTAGTACTTGTACCATGTATGTAAAAACCCACTATCTTACCCAACACAAATCCCTTACACTAATTATGTAGGACAAGCTGTGATGTATAGCGAGAATAGCTACCTCTGCCTCCAGGAAAAAACTAAAGAGAAAAAGCATCAAGCTCTTTATCTCACTGCTTGGTTCAGAAAAAGAAGAAAAGTAATAAGCCTTTTTCTGGTCTTCTTTTTTCACCTGTAAGTGGCTCTTCACATGAGCCAGTGTTAGATCCTTCACGTTCATCAACTCCAAGACCGATTTTGGCGTTGCTCCTGTGCATATAACACCCACATATTAGAAGGATTCAAGATAATTAGAGAATCGCATTAGCATAACAGCGAACCAAGCATGGGATGAGAAATTAAAAGAGATAAATCATATATGAATAAAACCACCATGTAGTTAATTATATTTTGTGAATATCTTACTCTCGTGGCCACCGAGGAGCTCCACCGCGTGCACGAAATGGGAGTGGAGGGTGGTGGTCCACCGCATCCTCGGAGCCCTAACGCTTCTCTTTCCGCCGTGACCCGGCCTCGAATTCCGCTTGAAGCCGTAGATCTGTGGGTGGTGGAGATGGTGGTCGCGGTCGTGGAAGCTGTTGTTGTTGTTGTTGTCAAGGTGTTGTTGCACTAGTTGGTGATACATCCGGCCGTGTACCTGATCCGTTGCCGGGGCCTCGAACCGCAGACTCAGCTGCGGCTCCCCGAGGCTAGGGTTAGGGTTAGGATCGGGCCGGTGCAAGAACCCTAGTTCATGGCTCACCTCACTCCCACTACTCCCAGAATCCTCCCTCAGCAGGTTTTTTCTCATCGATTCATCGATAGTAAGTGACGATGGCGGGCTAATCTGAAGGGAGAGATCCGGGAAGGTTGTGGTTGTGGTGGAAGACGATATAGATTCCTTTGCCATTGCCATGTTACAAAGGAGAGTATGGAACTAATGAGAAGAAGAAAAGAAGAGCCCAAGATCAACACATTCGAAGGAGATGTATGTAAATTAGAATGAGAAGTTTGGTGGATAGGGCCCTGGGGAAAAGGCGAACGGTGGGGGGAAGGGGAAAGGGGAAAGGGTAATACAGTGGAACAGTAAGGTGAAAGAGAAAGAGATGGTGGGGAGAGAGAGAGAGAGAGAGAGAGAGAGAGAGAGAGAGAGAGAGAGAGATGAAAAGGAGAGGGAGAGAAGTTGGGGTGGATAAATAGAAGTGTTTGAGTGATTAGGTCATGAGTGGCTTATGATTTGTGTTTAGAGCAAGAGAGAGTGTATTTTAAAGGAGTCACTGGAGAGAGAAAGGGAAGAGGTTATAGGCTTCATAGGGAGTGTAGAGGCCTATAGTAGGGCATTGAAGGGATAAATTATGGTGTAAAAGGGGAGTGAGATGTTGAGGAATTGCAGTGTCCCCAGGTGGGAATAAAATGCAAAGAGAGAGGGATAGAAATGGGGAGGGGGATATTTTAAGTAAGCAGAGGTATAATACCTAGAGAGAGAATGTGAGATGTTATTTCCTCTTCCATGAAATGGGAGGGGAGGAGTGGTAGTGCAGGTATTAAATGGAGGACTGAGGGACAGAATATGTGCAGAGAAAAAGGAAAGCTGGAGAGATATGAGAAATTATTTCATCATGCATCCAATACACCATGTATCACCCATAGAATCCAAGTCATAAAAAATTCTAAAATTCTAAATTTTACAAATCTATTTTTTATGAATCAAATAATTAATATCTCTGCTTATATAATTAGTTTTCATAAGAATTGGTGCATGTCTAACAGTTAGGATAAGCTTAATTCATACACTTATTCTTTATAGATCAACTAATGTCGCTATTTATATATATGTTGGTCTTTAAGTCCTATTACTAGATATTGAATTAAACTAATGTAGATTTTGATACTAGATCGATTTTGATGTTAGAGTATTAGTAGTTAAATATAGAGTATGGTGCATGGTGCACCAAGTGCATTCCACAATATCAGGAGAGAGAGAGAGAGAGAGAGAGAGAGAGAGAGAGATTCTTGGAATTTGAGCGCTAAATACACTTGTATAGAACCTATTCACTTGACGTCAATGGTAGGAACCTAAAATGCGCACTATATA
Source organism: Ananas comosus (assembly GCF_001540865.1). Classification (NCBI taxonomy): domain Eukaryota; kingdom Viridiplantae; phylum Streptophyta; class Magnoliopsida; order Poales; family Bromeliaceae; genus Ananas; species Ananas comosus. The sequence goes on along the minus strand of NC_033627.1, from coordinate 932,778 downwards.
CTACTACCTCGTAGGTGCGCTTGAAGTGGAAACGAGTGAGGGGAAATGGGAAAACGGGTGGTGAAAGTGAAAATCTGAAAAGTTTTTTTTTTTTTTTTTTTAAAAGGGCGAAAAAAAAAAAGAAAAAAGGAGCAGGTACAGCTCCAAGAGACGAGTAGTAGTCAAGTCATATATAGTGCTTGTTTTTCACCCAAGGAACTGCTGACGTGGTAAAGGGTTTAATAAGTTTGAGAAACAGTAACGTGATAGGAACAGGGCCTCTAATGGTCCCCCATTTACTCCTAATTGATTTTTCCCTGTGCTTGATATTGATTGATTTTTTTTTTTTCTTTTGCGAGAATGATAACATGCTGCTGCTTCATTCATTTTCTTTTAAAAATTAAACGTAGTTGAAAATATGAACTAATTAGAATTTAATTAAACTTAAAATCTCAGGTACTGATGATCACTGTGTTGTACTTGCTTTAGGACATGCACTGACCATCAACCATCAAGCTCTTTGGTTCTTTTGGCGAGGTCATTATTGGCTTTTGAGTCTACAAACATTGCTTTTAGTTTGTTGAGTAAAGAGTACTATAGTCTCAATTGAGTACTAGATTTAAGATTTTAATTTTGAGGTACTAAAATTTAAGTGGATAGTGACTATTTAGGACTTACTTGGTTTGACTTGGATTTTTATTAATTTACAGAAATTCCTATTTGAATAGAACTGTTTAGTGAACCTTAATTACCGGCTTTTCACTGAAATTGCTCAATTATCTTTTTGTCTATTTGACTTAGAGACAATCGACAGTATTTTAAAGCTTCTAGTTTTGAAGTTCATCTCTGCTTTCGTTTTGATAAACCAATAGCATTTGATTTTTTATTTCCTTTTTTCGGGGCCAAGGATCTAGTTTTTTCTTTCACTTCTTGTAATGTTGTTATTAATTGTTCTTGTAATTACCTACCCTGTTGCCTAAGTTGATATATCAGAAACCTTCCTTATAAAGACTTTTGGCAGTTAAATTTTGATACTATTTTTAATTGATATATCAAAAAACTCTCATAAACCAATGATGTAACGTCTATTTTGGACATTACTGTTACTCTATCCTATATCACAGAAGTTGATTGCTAACCAACTGCTTTTGACCTTTCGTCATAACCCAAAACTGTGTCGAATTTTAAAAAAGAAAAAAAGTGTATATATATATATATATATATATATACACATATGTATCTTAGTTTTCAAGCAAGAATTATTTAACTTTCCAGTCCTAAATATATATAATTGTGATGCTATGATGCTATCTACGTCCTTGTAGGCTGCAATTAATCTGGTCCTGCTTTTACGACCTTTGGACTCAAGTATTAATGCCTTTATGTTTAGCAGTAAAAGGTTAGAGAACCTCTCTAATTGGTACCAAATAAATGCTAGAATGAGTGTTAAGAGATCCTTAATACAAGTAGAGATATAAATTCTCAAGTATCAAGCTAAAACGAGCACCAAATATGATCACTTTAACTCTTGCTGAATGATCAATCTTGATTTGGGTTGGGACTTATGCTAGAATCAAAAAGACGTGGATTTGATTTTATACGAGGTTACCGTACAAACGTTGATTAATTAAATTCGATATATCTGTTCTACCAATATCTAAGAATCGATATTGCAAGATATATATTCTTACTCTCACGCGCTAGGTTTAATCCGTTAAGCTTTGGAAGCGGAGAAGAACGTTTTAGTGGAAAATGGATGTAGAAATACGTATATTAGAACCAAACGGTGTTAGTCTTTCACACGTGGGACGTGAGGGTGGAGGTCTCTATCTCGCACGGGTGAAAGTTTCGCAATCCCAGCTCACACCCTCCCACTCGCTGACACCGGGTTGGGATGTCCGGCGACATCGGGGCTACGAGCCACGTGCATGCATGGCCCCCTTCGCCCGCCCAATCCGGACCCCACGTTCCCTCTTCAACGGCTACCATTTGTCCTCTCCCTAGATCCCCCTCCATCATATATACACGTCCACAACGACCCTCCTCTCCGTGTACTCCAAATATATTCTCGAGCCCCTCGAGGCCACGTGTCGCCCATCCAGCGATCCCCGCTGCCCCCACGTGCCACCACCCCTCACGGGAATATAATTACGGACGTGTATAAAACGCGATATTCCCGCCACGTATAACATTATTCTGGGGATAGGATTAGCATGTATATTCCGCTCGTGCACTGTACGTACGTAATTTCTTATGCGGGTGGTGCTAAAAAAAAATTAATAAAACAAAGGTAAAGAACTTTTGGGAGAGAGTGAGCGTGAGGTTATTACTTATTAATGGAGAGAGTAATCATTTGTTAATGGATTTCGAAGCTGTGGTCAGCGCTTCTTGCGGTGAGTTCTTTGGACTATATATCTATATATGCGACTTTTTTTTCTTTTTTTATTTCTGTGATGTATTGGTGTTATTATTCCTTATATTATTAAGTATTGATTAACGTGTTGGATCCTTATGAATGGGGGATTAATTAATAATTAACAATTGAAAGGGTTGGAGATTGGAGGATCGGCGATCTTTTGGTGGCGAGGAGGCGATTAATTGGTCAATAAGGAATGCTTCTCTCTCTCCCTCTCTCTCTCTCTCTCTCTCTCTCTCTCACACACACACACACACACACACACACACACACACGTTGTAATGTGGGATGAGATGAGGCACGGAGAAGCAAGAGAGAATGTTGGAGTTATTCATTATTGGAAGGGAGATAATTAAGCAAGGGGAAGTGCTTGGTCACGTGCAACGCACGAGTTGCCTTAAACCTCAACAAAAGTACAAGAGAAACCCTCTTTTAGATTATTGGGTGTTGAATATGTCAAGTGTTAATTGACCAGCTCGGACCTAGACCCAATTGCATGCGCAAGAGGTCTAAAACTCAGGTTCGAGTATAAGCTTAATTAGCGTAAGTTTTATCGATTAGATCTGGTCACACCCAGCACCATTTCATTTTACACTATTATATATATCCAATCTGAATTAATTTGTCTCAACATTTTGGATTTAAATGTTGTTAAATCCAGAAAGGATAGCAAAAGGCGAAAGTATTGCACTCCAAACTTCTAATATACGTTTGATACGTCTTCTATAGAAAAATAATAAACATATGCATGTTCAACAATAAATACAACTCTCGTGGTTGAAAGCTAAAGAGTTTTCAAATTTTCAAAAAACAAAAAAATCCTTAATCCTTATATTTTTATTGAAGTGATCGAGAATGATTGGAAAAATTATAAGAAAGAAATCAATCATTGACACTTCGTGAAATAACTCTACATATATAAAAGTTATTTTGACTAAGTCTTCGTTTCAGATTGCGCAGAACGTGCGGTGAGAAAGTACAATAAAAAAATATTCTGTTTGTTTTTGTACGTAATATTATGTTCCGCAGATCGCGATGAGTCGGTTACGATATATTTTTTACGGTTCCACCGAAAAACGCATAAATATATTCCTATATATTTTTTCCTCAACTCTATTTTATCTAATAGCGTTAGATAAATCTCAATACTAAACTAAAACTTAAGCTACTTTTACAAATTAAAGCATTGGCAGAGCCAAAAAAAGTCCCAAGTAACATAAGCAGCCACATCATATAAATATATAAGGTGCTTGCTTCCCAACTTGTTGCATCATTTATTTTTAAAAAATAAATTTCAGCGCATCATTTATTTTTCAAAAAAATAAATTTAGCTAAAAATATGAATCAATTAGTATTTAAACTTAGAATCGCAGCTATCAACCACCATGCCCTTTGCTATTTACGCTAGGGACGATCGATTAAAAAATAAATTTTAGTCAAAAGGATCAAATTCGACTTTAAATATTTTTTTTTAAAAAAATTATGGATTAAAATGGACTAGGACTTAGTTCGGTATTGTCCATCTGACGCTATTAGGTGAAATAGATTTAGGATTAAAGTATATAGAGATATGTTTTCTGCATTCTCCGGTGATATCGTAGAAAATATATCGTAATCGATTCATCGCGATATACGGAACGTAATATTACGTACAAAAATAAATAAAATATAAATATTTTTTTATCGTACTTTTTTACCGCACGTTACATAATTTTTCTGTAATTTCAAACGATTATGATGTGACTAGTTCGACCTCCGGATTGAAGCCGATATTGGAAACAGTGATTGTGGGTGGGGGTGCTACGGATGGTCTCCAATAAGAGTCGGTGCTGACACCAGTTAGGCATCACTGAAGTCGTCGACGTGTACACCACGTGAGCTTCGCACCTTCCGGACGCCCCACCGCCCTTTTCTCTACGGAACGCTCCAAAGCCGGTCGACCTGGCCCACAAACCACACTTGTGCGCCCCATCCCCTCCTCAAACACTATAATATGACCCTAAACGTCCTTTTTTTTTCTTTTTTTTTCTTTTTCTTTTTTTTTAAAATCTCTTGGTCACCCAATCATATGAACTTTTTGCCGGGTTTTTACTCTAGCCCTTTACTATAGCGTTAAAATTGAACATTTGATGCTCTAAATTCAAAAGCATTTCACTTTTCTCTTATTCTAGTGAAAAATTATTACCTATTCCGTACGTTCCTCTACATCTATGCGACATGCATCATTCATTCGTGAACCCCATCACATATTCTGATCAATTATGACAGATATGATTAATTGTTCATCTAAGGGCTTGATGGTTAGCATTCAAAGATTTCAAATTTTAAAACTAGTTACTTTATATTGCTAACTAAGTTTATTAAAAAAAAAGATGAAGCAAATAATATACTATCTTTTTTTCTTAATATATATTTTATGTAAAGACTGAAGTAAAGACTTATGAAAATTCTTTTGTTAAATATCAAACTTCAAATTTTAATGGCCAAGGTAACATTTATTTGGACTTTGGGATAAAATTTTGTATGAGGTTTTTTTTTGTGTAGTTGAAAGTTAGGAGATTGATTTTTACTCCTTAAAAAGCTTTGGCATTCCTAATATAGTAGGGTACATAGTATATCTTACTCAGGATGTAATTTTTTTTTTATTCTTATAAAGATACTTTGAAGGTCTAATATAATATTTATTTTAGATATTCAAGTACACTCATCGTCTGCCAAATATTTATGCATCCAAACGAGGCCTGACAGTTGTAGGCTTTAGGAACGTAGTTTAACGACACGATAGTGAGCTATTTTCTATTTTCCTAAGAAGGCTAACCTCAATTATAATAAATTAACCATTAGTGACTTTTCTACATGGTATCTGAATGCAACAATGCAAAACAGTCAAAACCAGAGGACTCTGCACAAAAATCAGCATCAATAATTGTGCTTTTTGGGTTGATGAATGGCAAAAGTGGTGCACATAATAATGGCTAGGTTGAAACCATGAAAAAGAGAAAGAAAAAGAAGAAGAAAAGAAATGGTCCCATATGGAAAAGGATGACCCACGTAAGCCATTGTCCTTCACAGTTACAACAGAGCCGGACCTGCCATGCACAGCAGGACAGAGGAGTGTAAGTAGTAGTGTTCCTTAATGCACTCTTCTTGGAAAGAAAAGCATCATCATGTTGGAAGAACATTCCAAGTATTAATTCGTTTAACAACATAACCATTCCCATGATTCCCTCCCTTGTATATATTGAGCTCTCTCTTTCTCTCTCTATAGCTTGGTTCCTGCAGTCTCATTATTTTTTTTTTTTTTTGAGAGATAGGTAGCACGCTATCCGTTTCGTTTATTTTGTTTAGAAATAAACTTAGCTGAAAATGTGAATCAACTAGGATTCGAATTTGGGTCTCAGATACCAACCACCAAGCCCTTTGCCACTTGCTCTAGGGACTGTCGGTTGCAGTCTCATTAATTACTTAGTGGAACTATATGTTTGGTGGTAGCTCCTTGATCTCTTATTGCGGTGTTTTCCAACTCCTTTGAAACTTTATTATTATGATACATATAATATGATCAGTATATTCCTGACAGTTTTGGTCAGATTTGAAGTATTAGTAAATCTTCACGGCCCTTTTGAATTTTATATATATATATATATATATATATATATATATATAAAATTGGGTTTCTATACTTTTAAAAATATTATGTTATTGGTACTTATATATTTTTGACCATTGGATTAAGAGATGTGCGGTTAGGATGATGTGAGATCTCTAAGGTTGAGTGGGTGGTTGGTTGAATAGTATGATCTAACAGATAAAAATGATCAAAATGATAGATCTAACGATAAAAAATTTACAAGCACCATAGCCGAACTTTATATATATTTATATATATTACCAGAAAACACCTCTATTTTGTTGAATATTAAAATATAAATGTTTAAAAGCTTAAGTTTTTTAAAAAACAATGATTTTTCATATAACTTAGCTATCCAATGGATGAGGTTTGCCTAGTAGTCATATATCAATACAACTGCTAAAAAATTTCATCCATTAAATGAGTGGAGCGTATGATCACGTACACCCAAAGAGATGTATAAATGGTATGATATCGAAATAAGAGATTTTAAACTTTAGTTCCGTCATTATTTTATAGCTTAAATTTTTAAATAATAATAATTATTTCATATAATTTAATACGTCTAATGAGATGGGACCTTCTTAATTTACAGGACTTGGATAGCCCTTCCTTCTCTCCCTAATGGCTTCGTGCCGTAATTATTTTTTTTGCTTACGAAAATGATGAGAACATAAAGCTAATGTTAGTAAGTGCTTTTTTTTTCTGTTTTTTTTTTTACTTCACTTTCATTTCAATTTTGCTTTCAACCACGGGCACCTTCGGTATAAAATGCTTGGCAAATAAAAATAGTCTACATATTTTGCCACAGTGCATAGTTTCAATAAAATTCTTGATTCAAAAACACTAATAAATCTACAACACACACACAAAAAAAAAAAAAAACTAATTAACTTATTTTTTTAGCAATAACATTTCACAAAACAATCGTTTTGCATTCCCTTGCATTTTTTTTTTTTTTTTTCGCCACACTTCGAGGTCCTTGCTGTCTCATCCATATAGCTTAATTCACTTTCTTTCTCAATGAAGCGGGTAACGTGCTACCTTTCTCTCAACAAAAAAAAAAAAAAGTCCATCACTCAGCAACAATAAAACATGTTTTGTGCTATCGATTTTTTTTGCCGTTAAATCTATCCCTTTGTCCATTTTTATCTGTTAGATTGTATTATTCAACCAACCACCTACTCAATCTTAGGGAGCCAGTATTATTCTAATCGTATATTTCTTTATCCAAATGCCGAAAATTTAATAACGGCAAACGCATGATACTAGTAATATTATAATAACGTAATTCTAGATATGTAAATATATAATTTAGATTAACTTTTTAGTAATATTATATCAAAGATAATTATAAATTTTTTTTTTATTAATTCTGTGAGATGGCGAATTTGATCTTACTGAGGCCAGAGAAAGTAAAGCTATGGGTGTCACATGAACAGCAGAGCAAGCGCAAGGCGCGGAAGTGGGTGGAGAGGGACAGGGAGTCGTTCCATGTCGTACAAATCCAATATTCTTCCACGTAATAATTAAAAAGTTTTTCTATTGCATCGATCGCCTGCGATGCGCATTCCCCAACTTCTAGAAATCGCACAAAATAAAAATCTCCATCACTACCGGCTGTTCTCAGTACAAGTGATAAAAAATTTGATTATTGATATTTAAAATTTCAAGTTTGAATTTTAGTTGATTCATATTTCTATCTAAGTTTGTTTCTAAATTAAATAAATGCATTTTCGATATTACCCCAAATCCTAGATAACCTATATGGAGTTTTGCTAGAATACTCTTGATAGTAAACAACGCTCGATTTACTATCGATTTGTTTTCAACGATGATAGAGCTTCCAAATTGACGATCGGTATCGTTAAACATGATCTAAATCATTTAAACTATTTGAAAATTAAATTTCACGTATTTTCGATATTGTTCTCTTTTGCATTAAGTGAACAGAAAAATAAATGGCTGAAAATGAATATCCTTCAAAAAGTGATGATATAATTTCTGTATTTAAAATCTAGAGTTTAGATATTGTTTTAAATAGTTTAAAGAACTTTTTAACAAAAATTTAGTTGATTTGAATTCTTCTATACCGTTAAATGAGCAAACACACCATATCAATCATTAAAATTACAGATTTGTGAACTTTTGATTGTTTAGTTAGTGATGTCGAAAAATCATGAAATTTAATTTTAAATAATTTAAATAGTCTAAATCAAGTTCAACAATACCGATCGTCGATTTAGAAGCTCTATTATTAAAAATAAATCGGTAGTAAATCGAGCCATTTACTACCGATAATAGCCGATTAAAGCTACACATATATGCATATATATTTATTTATCCTCGGTATTAACTCTCCACCACTCACACCGCATCCATTGCTCCTCTCCTCCTCGGTGCCCAGGAATTCAAACTCTTCTCTACTTTTAAATTTTTAATGTTAAAAACAAATTTGATAAGATTAACATAAAATTACAAGCCCTTGGATAAATGAGATATAAAATTTATACCTAATATATGGATTTAAAAAGTAGGGGATAGTAACATAAAATTACAAGCCTTTGGATAAATGAGATTTAAAATTACAAGCCTTTGCATTTACCATTTTATTTAACTAATTAGGGGATAGTAACATAAAAGCTTAATTACTGTATAATGCTGTGCTTTAGAGATTTTTGTCTTATTTTCCATCGAAGACATCATTAAACTATACATCCTTCTTCTTTTTTTTTTTTTCAATTTCTATGCCATAAACAATAAATTTATAATATAATTTTAAATGAAAGCTAGGAGCATCTTTATAACATAGGATATATTCGGCTCCCTTTAACAAAAAACCTTTAACAAAAAGATAAAATAATAGTTAAAAATAAATAGACTCATTTTATTTGTTTTTCAGTTATATATCAAGCCACTGCCTATTAAAAGAGTTATATATTCTTTTTTGTCTAAAATAATAAATTTGTTAATAATGGTGTGAAGATCGATGAGAAAATTATAGTGTAATAATGTATTTGAAAAAATATATATATAATAGCAAATTATAAATAAATCGAAATAAAGTACAGATACCGATAGAAAATAATAGTTTAATTTTAAACAATATAATACAGTAAATAAAAGTACTATTAATAGTCGACTTAGTAGGGTGTTATGCTGTGTTATGGTGTATATTTTTTATTTTTTAGTTTACTTCCATTTCAATTCACCAATCTCTCTCTCCCCTCGTTAATATAATGAAGCAAATGAAGAGAAAAAGATATCTTAAAAGCAAAAGGACCACTGAGACGCGTGCCCAAGGCTAACGTGCTTATATGAGGTATTAAATAAGCTAAACCCTAGTCAAACCCCAACATCAAGCACTCAATTATTGAGCTCCAAAAGCTCTTCTCCTTTACACCTCCTAGAGTTCCCCCCCCTTCTAAAAAAAACTTTAACACAAAAATAAAATAAAAAAGAAGCTCAAAAGAGAAGGAAAAAGGATCCCCACACTTTTCTACCTGCCTCAACTAAGCCCCATGAAAAGCGCACACAAAAGTATTAATTATATTTTGTAGCACTCTTAATTAAGTGGTCACTCCCTAGGTATGAAATGAACATGAATTAATGTGGATACATACATATGTTTATATATATATATATATATAGGCTCCCTATGCTCTACTTATTTTAAACACACACACACACACACACACACACACACACACAATCTCTCTCTCTCTCTCTCTCTCTCTCTCTATGTATATATGATAATATTTTTTATGTATCAATTTTAGATCTCTCATTCTCTTCTCTCTTTATGTCTCTTCTTAAGCCCATACTTCAAGGGAGGGAGTAGAAAGTGTATGTAGAGAAGGAACATGCGTTCATGTCTATGCTCATCTGTCGCCTCGTAGGTTGGAGAGCCCTTTCATCCTTTTGCAGGGGCAAAGCCCCAAAACCTCTCAATTTTTGGGGGCTTCAAATGGTGTGGAGTGGTTGAATATATAGAGTAGAGATTAATACGGATTAATGATTTACATCTAAAATTTATTTATTGAAAGTGTTGTGAACTAAATTAATAGATGAGGAATGCCATCTAAGTGGTTAATATTTGAATATTAAATATTAAAACACTATCTTTTAATAATTTAAATGATAAAAGAGTTGTTTAATATATATGAAAAAAAGAAGAAAAGTAACTACTGCAATTTTATTTTTCTTTTATCAAATGAAGCTCATATTGTTAAGTAGGATCGAAAAACAATCTAACAAAAATTAAAAATTTGAATCCCTATATATTTTTACCCTAAACAAAAGATGAAAATAAAAAATGTAAACAGTGGTCGCATGAAACACTCGTTTGGATTTCAAACTGTTGGAACATAGCTTCAAAGCACCTACATGGTCTTAATCCTTCTAAATTTATTCTAAAACAACAACAACACAACACTTCAAACTTGTTGGATTTGAAATATTTGTCGTGTTATCCATGTTAAATAGACCACAATGATCTCATTAATTTGATTGCTGCATGTTCATTTCATACACCAAAATTCTCCATCAATCCAATACCTTATTTCCTTATCCGCAAATAAGTACCATCAAATAGCACAAAGATAAGAACTAATCAACTTAAAATGTCGCTTTCAACTTTCCAACAATGCCAATATGGATCAATACGCCCCTTTTCACTGAGAAGAAGAAAAAAGAATCAATACCTCACAATCATCTTTTAGTTTTTTAGTCATTGTCTATGCTTCAACATCAAGAACCCTGTAGAAATTCTTATTTCCTTTCGGTCATTAGTTGTCCAAATTAAGATCTCTAAAATTAAGTTTGTTTTGTTTTGTTTTGTTTTGAGGGTCATCTATCGCTCTTAGACAAAATAGAGTTAAACAAAAAATATATAAAGAAATGCTCTGCTATTATTCAGTACAGGACCAGATAAAATATATCTGAAACTGACTCGGTGCGATATGTGCAATGTGGTATTACATAATAAAACAATAAGCAAAGTATTTTTTTTCCATCGTACTTTTTTACTTTTTTAGCACACGTAATGCAATTTGATCTGCCGTAATCTCAAACCCAGTCTAAGTGTATTAAACCCTCAAGAAACTGTCAAAATCTCAATTTCCAAAGCTGTGTGTCACATGGACCCAGGAATGTGTCTGTGTCCATAAACTAGGTCTCCTTATGATCCTAATTAAATGTGAGATCGATCCGATCCCCTCTATTAATTTTCTCCACACTTTTTGACCCAATTTCCCAATTCAATTATCTGTGCTTTAAGCACTGTTGTGCTGTACTGCACCCTCTATGAGTAATAAATAAAGTTGAGATCTAGGGACAATCAAAAGCAGCTTAAAATGTCTCCATCTGTAGACAAATCCTACTCCATTTGTATTAAGGAAAGTGATGCGGCCGGGCTCTATATTCAATTCTGCGTGACGTAAATGAATATGTGGGAGTTTGAGAACTTTAATTGATTGATTAATTCCTTGGGGCGTATTTTATGCATTGAGAGCATGTTGTGGTGTTGGAACAGGCGAAGGAACAATGTTGAATTAATACTGGGTCAACTTCTGATCGATTTGTATAGCAATGCATGGGACCACATGGTCTTAGCACACACACACATGTACACACACCAAAAGTGACCCTAGGGAGCATGAGCTTGATCTTTAATTTAATCCATCCGTTCGATGAGAGATCTACGGTGGATATATCAGTTTCGATCACTTAGTTGCTTTGTTCAAAGAAGCTAAGTTTAAGTAGGTTGAGATAATTAAGACTAGGAGCAAGATCTTGATTTTTTTTTAACTTTTTTTTGAGAAATAGATAGCACGCTATCCGATTCTCATTTATTTCATCTAGAAATAAACTTAGCTAGAAATGTGAATCAATTAAGTGAATCAATTAAGGATTCGAACTTGAGATCTCGGGTACCAACCACCAAGCCATTTGCCACTTGTACTAGGGACGGTCGGTGCAGAATCTTGATGTTCAATGACTATTTTGGAGTCAATACATGAATTGATGTTCGTAGTCCAAGTACATGCATTTGGGCCACAAAACCCTTATATCTGTTTTTGGGCAAGTACATTTGGGCCACAAATAAATACGAACCATGCATATATGAAAATATATTTGCATGGGGTCAGCTAGGACATAAGTAAATAACTAGAACACTCCAAAATGATTAGTAGATTTTTACGGTCGCCTGTGTGTCAATCTGATATCACATAGATAGGTATATTTATTCATACATAAGAGAAAATTTCCTAACCCAAAATTGAAGGTTAAGAAGGTAATACCTGCTCAATAATCGATCGAGCCCTCCTAGTTCAAATCTTTTACCCAGATTCTATAAAACTTTCATAGTTTAGCTTCATTTGATAGAAGCGAACAAAAGGAATAAGTTAAGTTTAATTAATAGGAAATATAGGAACTAAAAGTGTTGAGTTCAATTTGGTTCAGGTCATTTGCCACGATTAACAAACTCAAAGAGTAATTTAGCTATTAATTGTACTCTACAATTAAGCAGCATCAAATTGCTAATACATTTATTTGTTGGATCTGTGGGAATATACATAGGCAAGTAATTAACAAAGTATAGCTTATTCAAATGAGTGTTTGAGTCTTGAGCAGTGTGATCATATTTTGGTGTTTGAACTCTTTGCTATCAAAAGAAATAACATATGGTGCCATCTTGAGCTTGTTAATTTAGAAGCCTACATATGATTTTTCCGATCCAAATCAGGATTTTGGAGGACACAAAACCACCAAGTTTAGGAGACATAGTTTTGGAATGCACTATTCATGCATAGCTCCTGATTTGATTGAAAAGGGGAGCATAGACTTAGGGAGCAGTGTTGAGATGCATGTTGGGCATTGGGGATAATAAAGAAGCCAAAAAAAAGCTCTAACCCATATGAGGCCAAGAATAAATTACAGTAGCACCAACTCATTGCAAGCTTGGGAGAAGGGACATCCATGGAATTTAACTTGCACTTCATGTCTACTTATAGAACAGTGCTATCGTACACCTACAATATATATGTAAATCTTACGCTTCAGCCTTTTTATACCTAGGATATTTCACGTAGTTAGTAATTTTCTTTTCGACTACACAACTTAAAAGAGGTTTTTTAAATCCTTAAAGAGGTAAGGGTATAAGATCTATGCCGGCCCCCATTTGGATAGCAGAAGTGGTCACGAGCGGATAGTATCACATTATTAATAGTATTCCAACACAACTCTGTATCTATATATATATATATATATATATTCTATAATTTTTGTGATGTTTGATGTGGCCAAGAAAACCAGCCCCAGTTGGCCCAGTAATGGGACCCTTCCAACCTGTTTGGTTGCGCCATTTCATAAAGAATTGGAAGTCGAATATTCCTTTCAATTCATTCGGAAAGATTTGGTGGGATTTTTTATAATACATATGACTCCCATTCAAGTTCAACGATTTTCAGTTGGATTTAGTAAGAATTCATTTGCTAAATAAAATAAAAGAGAAAAGGATTATTAATACTTTATAAAGTTTTTACCACAAAATAATCATTTCAAAAGAAAAAGAAAAACTTTACGGCAGCATTTGGTTCGGGAACAAAGGGGGGAATAAGCCTTTGTTCCCCCTTTTGTTTCCAAACACTGTGTTTGGTACTCGAGAACAGTAATTTTTGAATTCTGGAATAAACTGGTATAAGCCTGGAACTATTGTTCCACCATTTTTCCAGAAACAAGTTTGTTTCCAGATGGGAACATGATTAATTAAAGTCTAAAAATAATTTTAATTATAGTATTAAATAATTAATTAATCTAATTAATATATTTAAATTATTATTTATTACTTAAATAATAAAATAATTAATTAACTTATTATTTATAATTAATTATTAATAATTTAATGTATTTTTTAATACAACCATTAATACTTCTATTAATCTAATTAATTTTCTAACTAAAATAATTTACTAACTAATTAAAATTTTAAATTATTTTTTTATAATTAATTAATTAACTAATTAATATATTTTTATTATTAAATTTATTAATTTATTTTTAAATAATATTTTGATGTTAATTTGTTAGATAAAATAATTTTAATTTAAAATCATAACTCTTATTTTCTTTGTTTCAATCTAATCATCCAAACACTATTTAGCTTATTACTAGGAACAACCTAATTTTCATTCAAATGCAAAATTGGTCTAGCTCCTGTTTATACCTGAACTTATATCTATCTCTGGAATAAACAGTTCTTACTTATGTCCGAACTAAACGCAGCCTACTTGTACATCCCCATTCTAGAGTTCACAAAAATTTATATGTAACTAGTAAAAAAAAGATAATTAATATGACAAGTAAAAAATAAATAATTTTTGAATAAAAAAGATGCAAGAGATATAGCCCATTTTAGGATGTATTTGTAGCATAACTCAAAGAAGTTTAAGTATTTTTGCTGCATGTTAAATTTATCAGATAACTCAAAGAATTTAAAAGAATTTAAAAGAATTTATCAGAGTATAGTAATCCCACCAACTCACCACCACCAAGGCACCAACTCACCTACCAACTTCAATTTATGTACGAACTACGAAGAAGCATAAATGCTTCTTTTCTTCTCCATATCTGAACTACGAAGAAGCATAAATGCTTCTTTCTTCTCCATATCTTTGTTGGCATGTTGTACTAGTTATTCTCACGTTTAATTTCCATTTCCAAATGAAAGAGAGTTGTGACAAGAGCTGCAGAGAGTGCAGAGAGTGGGGGGAGCATTTTTATTGGAACCATCTGGATAAACGTAAGATGCATTTCTTCAAGTTTATGGTGGGAGATTTCGCACAATGCATGGTAACACTCTGTTCATATATGCTCCATCAACTTCACTGTGTATGTTTTACTCTCACTTCTATTGTAGCCTTTTAATCATGTCAGAATCTGATGGGTTATCTGCGAAATACGACTTTAATAATTATGTTGTTGTAGTTAAATCAAGTAGAAAGAGATCAAAACTTGTAGTTTTATCTGTTATCTGCCTTTTCTTCAGTTCTGACTATCTAAATAGAGAGTTTCCAGTATCTGTGTTATAATTTCTTTCTCAGTTATTGTGCTTCCTCATGTTCACAACTCACTCGGTAACGAGAATGTGTAAAATGCATGGTATCTGATGCCACAGAGCATGCCAAAGAAGTTCGTGAACCACTTCAACGGGCAAATATGCGAACACGTCGATCTAAAGCCTCCTAGTGGTGACATATGGCGAATCGGGCTTACGAAGCTTGCAAATGAAATAGTCCTCCAATCTGGGTGGAAGGACTTTGTCGATGCTCACCGCATCGAGGAGAATGACCTTCTGATCTTTAAATACTATGAGAGCTCTTCGTTCGAAGTTTTGATATTCGATGGAAGCGGTTGCGAGAAAGCCTCTTCTTTTTTCGCGAAGAAGAACGATCCGCCAGTAGGTGAAGCTGATGAAATTCCTCTGGAGGTAATCAACAGAAAGGAACTGATTGAGCTTCGCTCGTCGGGCAGTTCTAGCGAGGACGATGCAAAACCTGAGATCACTACCAAGTCCTTGAATGGTTCCAAGAAGATGTCGAAGCGAATACTCAGGGCCGGTTCCGGAAGTGGAGAAAAAGATGCAGGGACATATGTGGAGACCTTGGTTCATCGAAAGAAGTATAGAGTTTCGCCGAGTAAGTTCCCTTGCTCGTGTTGTATATGTATAACATTAGCTTGATGCATACAAGTACATGTTGAGCTCAGAACACTGGCTCTCCTATGTGCTTAGTATCAATGTGTTTGATGGGTTTAAGATGCTTGGCATTAATGCGAAGGATCTATAGATAGGTAGGGTTGATGAAATGTGTTTCAAATATGATACCAGATTCTGATAAATACGAATTTTTGCTGCATGCCATCTGATTCATTACTTGGTAGGAAAATATGCTGGGCCTTCGAAAGGTGTGAATTATGGTGTTAAGAAGGATACTCCAGAGAGGGATGAGCATGGGCAGATGCCCTGCAATGCTCCCTATTTCTCTCTGAGAAGCCTACAGTTAAGTCCGTCGCAACATAAGAAGGTATCAAAGTTGGCTCTTGGTCTCTGTCCAAACCCTACTTTTGTGATCTGCATGTATCCGACACGCGTCGGCAAGAATTGCTTTTTAGTAAGTTCAGTATGCTTACCTTCTTTCTGCCGTTTTATGTGAGATAGTATCTGACTAAATGCTTCTTCCAGTAAAGTTTATTGATTAGCCAATGTAGCTTACTGTATTCCTTTTTCATCTGCAAAAGAACATCCCGAGAAGCTTTGCTGCTGCACACCTGCCGCGAAGATGCGAGCAGATCATCCTTAAACGTCCCAATCAGAAAAAGAAGTGGATCACTTCGTACGTTTCCACGAGACAAGTGAGAGGCGTATATGGAGGCATATATGGAGGTTGGAAGCACTTCGTGATCGACAACAATTTGCAACAGGGGGATATCTGCCTCTTTGAACTAATGAAGAACAAGAAAATGCTCACGATGACTGTTTATGTGTTCTAGCCGTATCACCGTCAATCTGGTAAACTAGGGCTTGGTTTTTGACAGGAATTTCACCAGGTTCTTTAGCTTATTAGTTTTGCAATTATCTCTGAAGACTACACTAGTGTAGCTTGGTAACTCAACTAGATGAGCGACTTCAAACTGTTGTGATCAGGTACCTTTCCCTGTGAATGTTGATATGTAACTATGATGGTTAATGTACTATGAATGCTTAAATTGGTTAACCATAAGCTTTCACCGGATTGCAATCTTGGCAAATATTATAACTGATCTTATACTATTGCGACTTCACATGGTTTTGAGATTTCGGCGAGACTTGCATGTCTTTCCTGTTTCTCGTTTCAACAACACAACAATTCCAATGTTCCAAATCCAAAAGGGATTTAAAGCTGGACCGGTGAACAACATCAAAACAGAAAAAATTAAACACAAAAAATGCTTCAGCCTTGGAGAGACCAAGCAAAACACAGCAGAGAGGTGGCTAATTAGAGTTTTGGAGAATAAAATTTCCCCTAAAAAGAATAGTTTTAGACGAAAAAAGACAGTACCTGCCACAAAAGAGTAGAATGCTTTTACACTAGCTTCGATCAAAATCTAGTTTAAATGAATATCTGATACAAGTTCCATCAGAAGACTGTAAGAAAGTAATCATAACATTATTCATCATGTCCTCGACCATGAAAAATTCTCAAAATTCCTGATTAGAGGAAAAACTACATTTCAAACTTTGCAGCTAATAACATTAGCTGAAACGGTTCCCAGAAGACACAATATCAAAACCAGCTACCATCCTTTAAGAAGGATCTACCAGTCTACTTCCTTCAAGTACCTACAGAATAAGAGTGATAGCGTTAGCAATCAGAACATGAAATGACCAAATTGCGCCCTTAACACAAATTATATGAGAGAGACAGAGAGAGAGAGAGTATCAGCTGAGAAACTTAATGCTCAAGAGCCCAATCAAGCAAATTCTAACTATGACATATAGAAAGGAGCTAATAAAGTGTGAGAATAAATATATGCAAACTTACTGTCATGGTTACAACATGCCATTTCTTCCATTAAACAAATATGTGCAACCAAAAATAAGGAAGAGAAGAGGAAAATAAATATCATAAGTTAATGCCCTCTAACAATGGATACCATAACTCTATATTCTTTCTTCACTAGTACATATTTCTGTTCTTCAAATCACATCTTATTCATATATTTACTTTTGGAAAATAAGTTTGGAAAAGAAAAGGACCTACAGTGCCCGAAGCAGCACTTCCTCCTGCCTGGGTGCAATGTTTGCCTTTTTCTTGCATCACCCATCTTTTCCATTCCTCCCTAACAAATCTCAACCCCAGTCATCCTCAATTAACCAAAGTTAACTAACGCAAAACAAGTAACTTATTATACAAGCTCCCTAATTTCCTTGCTCATGCCAAGAAAAGCAATGCCAAAAGATCAAACAAAGCATCAAAAGATTCTAAAAACATGGCAAACATTGCTAATTATCAGCGTCAGATTAAGTATCTACGCAAAAGAGATGACTTACAAGTAACAATTAGATCAAATAGTTAACAGAAAGTTATTTAACCTAGTACACGTAGCATATCAAAATGTCTATACAAGGATTAGCGGTTAATCCCTGTATCTTTTATTTCAAACTAAAGAGCGATAACAAACAAAGAATGTGAATCAGAAACTATTTAATGTAAAATAATAAAAATTCTCTAATCAGAACTTAAACCACAGAGAAGAAAATACTTGTAGACTACACCGAAAACAAGTAATTATGAAATGATCTGATGTGCTAAAATCAAGAAAGCCGCCATCCATACCAATCAAACAGGACCTGAAATCTAGTTCCCTCCCAATTAGTGATCTTTCCTAGTTTCGCTTTGCAAATTAAAGTAACCATTTATCATGGAAATAGCACTTTAGAAAAGAGGAAAAACCTACGGAGTTTTATGACAAAGGAACCCCATCGGATGCCGCCTGGTCTCCCGCGTCAACCATCTTTCCCATTTTTCCCTATCAAATCTCGATTCCAACGTCCTCTTATCAACCAAAATTTAATCTCCAAGCAAAGAAAATAACACAAACAGAATAGATGCAATAGACCCAGTAGGAAAAGAAAAAAAGATCACTATTGAGCACTCATCGTCGACTAAAAGAATGATTTTGATATCTAGGGTTTTTCTCTTAGTTTCAGGAAAATCCATGATCCTAAGGTAATGAGACTGATCAACAAGACTCACAAAGAGGAGACAACTAGCGATCTTGACAAGTGCGACGGAAGGTACCCTGAGAGAGCTCACAGCACGCCCTCGCGGTGACGGATAGGTGCGAGGTGAGGCGAGGAAGGGCCACCACGCTGTGGATCGGGAGCAGGGATTGGGCGCACCCCAACGCCCCCACGGGTCTGCGAACGCAAAACCGCTTCAGTCGATCGAAACATGGAGGGTTTGGAATATCGGGTTGGAGATGCTAGGGTTTACCTCGTCGGGGCGAAGGGGAGGCGGCGGCGCGGGGGCCGAGGTGCGGCGGCGAGCGGCGGAGGGCGGAGGCGTGCGGCGGTGGAGGGCGCGGTTGAGAGAAGCGAGCGCGAGATCGAGCCGCGCCACGCCATTTTCGTCGTCGGAGGAGGACGAGGACGAGAAGGAAGGTGGGGAGGGAGGAGGCGACGGCGCGTGGTTAGGGTTTAGGGTTTATGATTTATGAAGGCGATGGCGTTGGTTATCGGATGCTAAGATTCATTTGATAGTGGGGGAGGGTTTCCTAAAAAAACAGGATGTATAATATTCTCGCAACCGATTTATATGGCCTTCTCTTATTTTTGTTCTTACTGGAAAATAACCGTGTATAGAATTTTGTTCGAGCAATTAATTTCAGCTTTAAAAAAAGAAAAAAAAGAAAAAAAAAAAAGAACTACGTTGACGTGTTAGTGCAAAGTATCAGCAACATGCCAATAAAAGAATCACAGTGCAAATAATTTTCAGGGATGGTGAAAACTCTGCAAATAAATTTTTATGAAAGAAACCAGTAAAAACTCCATATTATACTATAGAAATGTTCTACACATTCATTTATCAAAGCCACCATCAGAAGATAATCTCTCCCCAAAGGAGGTTGAGTAGAAGACGACCGGGGAACAATGATTGTTTCCATGGCTAGAATTGTGTTGAATTGTGTTTAATGTTAATAATAACAATAACAGTTCACGTTTGTTCATCTACTAATATCTTCTTTCTACAGAACGTGTCAAAGATCAACAGAGATTCTTCCATTTTTCATAGTGCATCGAATGTGAGAATTGCGTTCACATGAATCGAGCATTATGCATTCTCAAAGAACTTTTCAAAGCAATTTGTGCATGAAAAGAAACCAAATTGGAAAGGTCTCGGTAAAATTGACTTGTCTCTAACCAAACAGAAAAAACCAAAAAGAATTTTTTGTAAAAGAAATGCTACCTCCAAAACTTTCAATAAACTACAATTCGTGCGTAACAAAGCCAACGAAAATTAGGAGACTAAGCTCACCTTAATCTTCTACAACAGATTTCTTGGAAAAAAAAGGGGGGAAATTATGCCAAAAGCACTTAAAAATGTCTTTCACTAAATAAGCTCCGATAAGCTTCGCTTGTTATATCGGTTTCTGACAAGCAGAGAAGAGCTGCCAACTGATCAAGGCCATGACTAATGAGGAGACGAGTTCAAAGCCCACGACCTTTGGAGTATGCCATTCCAGCGCCCTCCGAAGATAACTGCAACATCAAGTGTAACACATGCGGTCGCACAATTACAATATAGTTCAAGTTTTATCATGTTTCCTAAAATTTTCAACACTGATGACAGAGTCGGAAAAAAATACGGATTGAGTATCCATATTTACCAAACATGCATCTGTTTATCCACTTTGTATCCTACAAAGAATGCTGTGATAATACTGAATAGAAATATCTCTTTAAAAAAAACGAAGAATAGAAATGATTACAATTGATGAATGAGGCAATAAGAGTGTTTTATCATAACCAACAGGTAGGTTTTTCCCTTTTCTTTCCCTAAATTCCACCAGGTGATTGTACCATAATGTACTGAAACATGATAGACTATTAGCATCGATAAGATAAAATCATTTCAATGACCCCGAATGCAAAGACCGTTTAGTCAAGCAATATCTAGTTATACTACATATTGAATAAATCTAATTGGAAATAAAAGAACTAGGATTCAGCTTGTAATGAAATAAGACGGAAACCAGGTGATAGAGGGCATTGTTGCAAGGATGACTGCACAAGCGTAAATGATCGGAACCAATGTTCTGGGCTTGTTCTTCCTCAGCCACATCAATGATCCCAATGCGGCAAGTGACAAATTCATTACCTGATAGAAAAAAGAGAAACTATATTAAAACAGAATCACAAGGTACCCATGGTATGACTGTTCACAACATATAGCCCATCAACTCTAAAAGCCAATAAACTACCTTGGATCAAATTATGAAAAAAAACAGAAGAGAAAACAAAAAAAAGAGGTCTGGGTGAATTAATATGCTAGTTGGCTTGAACAAATCGATGGCTGAATATTATGATTACTTCATGGAGAACTAGATGAACGAGAAGCCGATCTGGTGACTATTTCCATAACAATCAATCTACAATGTTCGGGAGTAAACGAAGTACCAGATTTGCATTTGCCTCAAGGCCTTGAAAAATATATTCCCATGTGAACTCCAATCCCCTAGCCCCTACCCAGAGAGGAGCCAGCCGGTGCAGAACTGAATCAGCAAAAGCCCACCCTGCAATTTGACCAGAGACGACTTTATCATACTGTTCGGAAGCAAAAAAATTAAACAGCTATCAAAACAGAGGCAAAATACAACAGAGAAATATAACATGCCATAGTACAGATAACTGAAACTCAATATATGTTACGTTTGAAAGTAGTAGATGGTTATGTAATAGAAAAGAAGAAGAAATGGCAAAGCTCAAGCAAATTAGAGTAAATTTGTGACAGATGACAAGAAACATAGAACAGTTTTTTCATTCAATGAAACAAGAAGAGAGAATGATGGGCTAACAAAGACCTGACAATAACTACCATAGGAAAATGCACTGTAAAAGGACGTCCTAAGAGAAAATCTAGCAATAGGTAGTATAGAAAAGGACAGCATAAGAGAAATATGAAAATCTGCGCCCCAACGTAATCTTCTCTATGGCACATATTGTGACTTAGGAAAAAACTACATCAATTTTACAGCAAACATGTAGCTCACAGATGGAAATAATGTTTTTAGGCGGCAAAATGTAGTCATTTGTTTGAAAAGATCAGCTAATGCAACTCACCAAGTCCAACAGCCTGGAATTTGTGATTTTGCGAGATATTTCTGTGAGTCAATTGCGTCAATGCAAAATACAGTCCAGCAACATCTATAAACCCAATCAAAACTTTCAGCAGTTCCTAGAAAAAAAAATAAATCCTTAGAATCTAAAAGGAAAAAAGAAATAAATATACAAAATACAGAAAGGAAATTAAACCTTATGTTCCAAGTACAAAGTAATATTACCTGATAAGGATCAAAGGTATCATTCTCAGATACTTTCAGAAATGTTGCAAGGCAAACAAGCTGCCAAAATTGAATAACCATGTCAAGGAAAATGTGTAAACTTTTTACAAAGAAAAAGAAGAATCATATAACTGAGAAAGCACTTGTAAGAAATTAATTTTAACCGGTAGACAATCTGAAACAAACAAGTACTACAGTAGAAAAACTCATTTTTTCAGGAAAGATCAAAAAAGCATCAGATGAATCCTCAAACAGTGGAAATCATGTTCTTGATACTTTACTTTGATACTTCATTCCTCAATGAACACTTTCAATGAAACTGTTTATCAAGTTAATCAAATTGTTTTTCTATAACTAACTTGATAGACATGACAGACAAAACAGTATAACCAAAAGAGAAAAAAAAAAAAAAAAAAAAAAAAAAAGGGGTAAAGAGGAACATTGTAAAATAACATCAATGGTGAATGAATAAGTATTTAAAAGCTCTGATTCATCTAAAGACTTTTCTGGAAATTCTACAAGAAATTTCTTGACATTATATGCCTCAACAACACTAGTAGCTTCTTGGAGGATTTTGCACACAACCAGCTGATCAAAAACTTGTAATGTAACCAGAGAAGTTTATTGGAGATGCACTGAAGAAAAAAGATTCACCCTACAAGGGATTATAGCTCTTACTATCAAGTGTTTAAAAGGCTACAGATATCAAAGAGAATACAAACCTTCACCAATGCTGTCCCAAGATATACAAGAGCTGCTTTAACAGAAGTTCCAATAGTGTCATACTCGGATCTGTTGATTGTGGATGACAAACAGAATCAAAATCATGTACCAGATTACCGATCCAGATGACAGTGAATGATGAAATAAATCTAGAACCCTCCTCTATCTAAAAGTGTCTGAAAATAAACTTAGGGCGTGTACATATCTGCCCTGTACAACATAAACAGAACTTTGTCCTCAAAACAAGAAAAAGAAAATTTTCAGGTAGCAAAACTAAAATAAGGAATAAAGAAACTAAATTCATCACGTGAGAAACTAATTGCAAACATAAAACTAGTTACAATAAAGTGACCAAACCATGGGTCTTTAAACGTAATAAATACCAATTAATATAGAATTATGCAGAAATCTTGGTATGAAAGCTAAGAATTTTGAAGCTTGGTCCAATATTTGTCTGCTCAACTCTGAATAGATCAAGTTCATAGTTATGCAGAGAAGTTTGATACCAAGCAGTAGCCCCTAAAAACGATAAAAGAAAAATTAACAGCCCAAAATCTATTCCATGCAAAATCCAAATAAACCCAAAACTGGGTTATCTAATTCTCGATCCATCTATCACTTTCCGCAACTTCTCCTGATCACAATTTCTATAATTTCCTCAAAATTGCAAATCCCTTTTGCTTCAACTACTTGCTAATCAGCATGTTCTGTGCAGGGGCCAAATCATGCATTAACAGTCCCAAATTGCAAAAGCTGCAAACTTAAACTTCTTCTGAAATATATGCACTTATAGTCCAGCTTACGCAATCCAAAATCCACAGATCGTTACTCCAATGGTTAAGTCACATAAAATCGCATCTAAAAAGAACAAAAGAAAAGGGATTAACAAAGCCGTAAACGTCCAAATAATCTAGTTGTTCTCTAGATTGATATAAATCAATTCGATCCACCATAAGATCTCGCGGAATCGCAACGGCGATCTAAGCGCAACTAGGGCTTAAGAGATCACATCGTAAAACGAAGGATTCAGAAGCAAATAGGGCGAAAGATACATCTATTGATCGATCGAAAAGAGGGGAAAGGAGGAGAAGAGGGGAGGGGGCTCACAGGGGAGTAGCGGAGTAGTAAACGGCGTGGGGGCCGAAGGTGAGGAGGGCGCAGTTGAAGAAGTGGAACACCGTCATCGTCTCCGTTACCGTTTCCCCTCCGCGCCGTCGATGGATCGGGGCGAGAGAGGAGATGGAGCTGATCCCCCAGCGTCGTAAAATGTCGTGGCTATGGGAAGTGAACTTGTTCATGAACTCGGTTCACCACGTCATCAGTAGACGCCCAATCTCTCGCGAACACTACGATGACGTGGTGAACTCGGTTCGCGCAATGATTAAATTTTTAACCTAAAGATGCCCGTGGGCCAAAATTGGATCTAACACGAGGCCCATGAAATGGCCATAGCCCCAAGTGGATTTAATATTAGGCCCATAAAATTGGACTTTTTGCATACAGATCCCTGCCATATGTAAAATTTTGCACATGTCCCTGCAAAGTTGGTATTGCAGCATGCCCCTAATAATGAATGCCCCCTTTTTAAGTTTTTCAACAAGCCCCCAGAATCTTAAAATTATTGGGAGGCAATAGAAATAAAAGGTGAAAGATAAGGAATAATTAATGGATGCAAAAATAAATAAAAATAATGGGCATTAGAATTCTAATTTTAGCACATAGTTTGACCTTAGGAAATGAACAAAGAGGTTACTAAGGCTTCTGTATTTACGAGATCCAATCAACTCTACCCTTCTAAACTCCATTTAACATGTAGAATTTCATTTTTATATATAGCAACTATTTTGTAACAATACTATTGAAAAATATTTGATGAACCTTTTCGATACTTTCGAGCTTAATTGAGCCAAACACGAGAGATAAGCTAAGTAGAAGATCAAAGTTCAACTTGTTCAGTAAACAAGAAAAATTAAGCTAGCCCTTGTCAAGCCAAGTTCGAGCCCAACAACAACAACCTGTTTGCAAGCAGCAAGTAGTGAGCTCATTTAACAGACCTAGATAGCAACCACTAACACACAGTTAAGTTGTCAAATTACAGCATGATTTTGAGTCTTCAAACGAAAAAAAGAAGAAGCTCTTTGAACTAATGAAGAACAGCGGCGTGCCCACGATGATTGTTCATATCATCTGAAGTAATTCGGCAACAATTCAAGGATTTCGTGAAGTTCGGTGGCTTCCGCAGAACTTCACGAAATCCTTGAATTGTTGCCGAATTACTTCAGATGATATGAACAGTCATCGTGGGCACGCCGCTGTTCTTCATCAGTTCAAAGAGGCAGATATCCCCCTTCCTCAAGTTGTTATCGGCCGCAAACCCCTTCCAACCTCCGCAGATGCCTCGCCTATCGCTTCCGAGGATGTACGACACGAACCATTTATTGGTCCCATTGGGTATTTTTAGAGCAATCTCGTGACTTCTCGGCTGAAGGTGTGCATCAGCAAATTTTTTTGGTATGTTCTGCATATCAGGATTAATTGATCTCGACTATCAATCGGTTCAAAACTAAACGGTATATAAGATGACATTATTTCACAAGCAAGGAAGATATCGACCGAGACAATCGTCTATCATAAAACATGTTTCTTACTACAGTGATTGAACGAAGCGAGAGGCACGTTGAACTTACCACGAAGTTACTTTTGGCAGTGATGTTGCTCCAGTGCATGATCGCGACGAAAGTAGGATTTGGCCGAGCGGCCAGAGCCAACGCCGACAGCTTCTTCTCCTGCCAATCGGGTAAAGGGGGGCTCCGATAAGGGAGCTCCAAATGCAGCTCGTGCTCACGCTCATCTGAAGCGGAAAACTCACTCTTTTGATCATGTTCAGCTCCTTTCGAAGGCCCGACATCTTTCCCTGAAGCATTTTTCGATCATGATCGAGTACATCGATAAGTAAATGACTTCGAAAATACGAGAATAATTCGATCATTTGCACATAAGAAAACTACCAACAAGAGCATACATTTATCTAATTGACGACGCAACGGTATCGTAGTAAAATAGAGCTCTTTATATAATTCAATGCATCATATCTCACGAGCAAAATGAAACTTACTAGGCCTGCCGCCACAATCCAAGCCGGTGCGCCGAACGCCACAATTCGCAGGTTTCGCATGAACCTCGCTAGAATTGGTCGAGGAACTGATAGCAATCACTTCATGAATATTCTCCACGCTGATGATCTCCACAGAAACTGCATTGCTTTCTCCCATCTGAGGATCCTTCTTCGTCGCAAAAAGCGAAGACGCTTTCTCATGACCACTAGCGTCAAAGATTACAACTTCGAAAGAAGAGGTTCCAATCAACTTGAAAAGCAGCAGGTCGCTCTCCTCTACGCGGTGAGCTTCGACGAACTCCTTCCAACCAGACACAAGAATTATGCCGTCTGGAGACTTCGTAACGCCGACTTGCCAAATATTACCACTCGGAGGCTTAAGATCGACGACTTCGGAGATTTTTTCGCTGAAACGGTTCGCGAAGTTCTTCGGTATTGTCTATGGCGTCAATAATAAGACAACAATTTGTTAACAAGAGATCTATAATTGAAAAGGAACAAAAAAAAAAAGAAAAAGTATAGAGTAGAGATATTCTTACTGACTTTTTTCAACTATAATAAGAAAGTTGTAGTTGGTTTTGCTTGCCATTTTTTCGACACTTTTGTTGGGTTATAGTTGAAACTAAAAAATCTCTATGGCATGTATAAATATAATCAGAAGCTATAAAAGGAAACACTCAAAATGCTAATTAACAAAACTAGCTAGGACTTCTCTAAAAAGCATGTTGGTTAAGCAGAGGATTTTTACCATGCGTTGTGTGAAATCTCCAACCATACGCGTGTAAAAACGTGTCCTCTGCTTGTCCAGATGGTTCCAGTAGAAATGCTCCTTCCACTCCCTGCATTCTCTGCAGCTCTCAAAGCCCTCAAACATCTGGAACATCGAAGTCCCCCTCCTAAGAAAAAAAAAACAAGTGTAATTAATGTATAGATATATAAAACATTTTATTACAACAAGAAAAAAAATAAAACATCACTGTATGAACAAAGCAAAGCATGATCTTAACTGGGTATTCTTGTAGTTAAAAGCCATTGTTGTGTAAAAAATCAGAGAGAGAGAGAGAGAGAGAGAGAGAGAGCTATTGTGTAAAAAATCACAAAGAGAGAGACTACTCTGTAGCTTCTCCTTTTTCCCTTTTTTATAGGGTGGCAAAGAGGGGGGGAGTAACGGGTGGTTGGTAAGTGAGAATAAATGGAGGATTTTTTTTTAAAAAAAAAGAAAGATAAAATATACAAATTTATAGATTATTTTTAATCAACTACCAAACATTTCAAATTTTAGATTTTATTGTTCAAGCTTTCATTTTGTTTGAATACTTAAATCAATAATATTTTAACTTCAATATTTTTATTTTTTAAAAAATAAATAATAAAATTAAAATAGTCCATTGTGTACATTTTTATTTTATTTTGCATGGTGTCAATCCAACTTTTTGGGGACCACTGAAATGGTTACCATTTTTGTTCTCCTGAGAAAGAGGAGTAAAGAGTGCAGTTTAACTGCAAAACGTACGGACCATGTACTGCCCCAATATTGCGAGCTGGTCCCTAAACTTTTTTCTTTTATCATGTTAAAGCACCATTCCTCACCTTTAATAAAAATTCAACCTTTTGTTACGAGTTAAAAAAAAAAAATCTATTCATCAAAATGAATGAAATGTTGCAATTACAATTCATAGAAATTTTCTCTCAAATTATCACTTAAAAAGCTATTGATGTAAATATCTAAAAAAATGATGCTGCATTAAATAAATCAGAATATTAGATAACAAACATCTTAAATTCATTTTTAAAAAATTTTTCTATTGTTATATTTTATAAAAATCAGTTATCAGTAGCTGATCAATCTAGATTTTATTGCTAAAAAATTAAAATATTAAATTTAACAAAATCTGTTAAATTATATAAAATAATTTTTTTTTGTAGATTAAACTACCATGCAAAGATACTGTGGTGTCAAATTTTCAACATTCTTTTTAGGCTTGGACTCAAAATTTTTGAATAGTTAAATTAGGTGAAACAACCTTTTTTTTTTTTTTTTTTTTTTTTTTTTTTGCCCACTCACTTTAAGCTAACAAAGAAGAAAATATTTATATTTTATATTCAACAATATTATCAACAAAAGTTAATGTACATGTATTTTTACGAATTTTAAATTCCCAGCAGGTACCTCAACAATTAATGCATCTACACTTTGTACCTTTTTTCTGTTTTTGTCCTTAGTAGAGTAGAAAAAAAGAACCAGAGTGGAACAACTTCACCAGGAGCGTGCGAGGGAAAGTTGGGGGTTAAAAAAAGTGAGATAAAAATCACGTGGCGTCCGCAGAGAGAAAAAGATATGGGCGCAGTCGTACGGTCTAATTAATGGCGAAGATTCGCGGAGAGCTGTACGGACCCGTACGGCAATGTTACTCGAGAGTGTTGGGCCTTTTGGCCCTTGGCCTGTTTGGGGAAAATGTTTATTATTTATTTTAGCTCTTTGAAAAGTTTAGCAATTCTTTTTTTTTCATTTATTAATTATAAGATAAGATGAACATGAATGTGAGATAGTTTGTTTTGTCACCTCCTATATTCTCATTCATGTGTTTTTCTTTCCGTTGAAGAAGCTGTAAGTGATTGAGATCGAGTCTTTGAATTTCGTGTAAAGATATATAAAGTATGAAATATTTTTTTGTTGATTTATATCATAGAATTACTTAACAAAACAAACATAAAAATTTAAACATTGTACGATATTTCAGGATTCCGTACAGTTAACATCGTATTATGCAAACCGTATATAACAAGTAAAACTGATTACACATACTTAATTGTACCACAACTAAAACCAACAATATGTTTTTCATACGTATAACAAAACAGTAGCAGCTGCTACAAGCCTGAGAGAATCCACTTAAATATCAAACATGCACATAAACCATGTCCTTGTCTTTAATCAAGTTTTAAGACACATAATTAATACTAGCAGAGTCATTCTCCGAAAAAAAAACAGAAAGAAGCCAAATCATTCAGATGATGTGAACGGTGAGTGTTAGCGTTTTCATGCCCTTCATTTGTTCGAAGAGGCAAGTATCTCCCTTGCGCAAATTGTTGTCGTGCACGAAATCGCTCCAACCTCCGTAGATGCCTTGCAATCTTGTCGCGAAAATATACGAACACGTCCACGTCTCTCTCTTGTTTGGAATCTTGAGGATGATCCGCTCGCTTCTTCGCGGCAGGTGTGCCTTAGCAAAGCACTTTGGAATGTTCTTTTGAAAAAAAAAACAGAGAATCTAGTATGAGACATCACATATATAATAATCACTAGCATACATGGTTGGAACATAGCAGGTTGTGAATCCTACAACCTTTACTAGGCATTTAAATGTTACAATTTTATCTTTCGTAGAAGATTAATGAAACAGTACAGAAGCAATTGCCAAAAAGAATAGCTAGGAATGTTGGACTTACCAGAAAGCAGTTCTTGATGGCGGCGTTGCTCGGATACATGACTGATGCAAAAGAAGGATTTGGGAGGAGGGCAAGGGCCAACTTCGACACTTTTTTGTCTTGCGACGGTGTTAACTGCAGACTCCTAGACGAGTAATAGGGAGCACTGCCGGGCGTCTCTTCCTTGCACTTGCACGACTCTTGGGACTCACTCTTTACAACATGTTCGACGCCTTTCGAAGACTCAATATATTTTCCTGAACCATTTTTTTTCCATCAAGTTTATCAAGTTCATCGTAATTGAGTTGCAGATTCGCAATTATACGTGTTTGATCCAATATATGAATCTTACCAAGAAATTAATATGCATCTAAATGATCTTATTGACTCAACATTAATGTGACTCAAAAATTTCTACACAACTGCACAGTAGCATGTCAGAGCCCTTTTTCGAATAATTCAGGCAAATATGATCACTAAAAGATAACTACAGCCATTTCGAAGACTCGATATATTTTCCTGAACCGTTTCTTTTTTCATCAAGTTATCAAGTTCATCATAATTGAGTTGCAGAATCGCAATCATACGTGTCTGATCCAATGTATGAATCTTACCAAGAAATTAATATGCATCTAAATGATCTTATTGACTCAACATTAATGTGACTCAAAAATTTCTACACAACTGCACAGTAGCATGCCAGAGCCCTTTTTCGAATAATTCAGGCAAATATGATCACTAAAAGATAACTACAGCCATTTCTGAAATCTGTCACTGAAACTGCAAAATTGTGATATATGAACCTAGCATGCTTTTCACCTAGCAACATAACATTCTGATAGATATATAGTCTAGCATAAGATTAAATTCTGATAACAATACTCGTAAATCACAGAACAATTAGACTGATTTTATTTCTAAAAGTTTAGAGGAACATACTAGGCCTGCCCCTGGGCCTCTTTGAAGGGACTTTGTGCTTCTCATTTGTTCCTGAGATTGCCCCACCATGGCTCGAGACATCACAGTCGATTCGATTTGCCGTCTTGCTGTTAGCACATAATGTCTTGCGAGAGATCTTCGGTGCGACGTCATTCTCACTGGAACTGCCCGAAGAACAGAGCTCGATCACC